>NW_017729032.1:219702500-219731327 GCF_001723915.1 Gavialis gangeticus
CCGTTTCAGGCTGGACATAAGGAAGAACTTCTTTACTGCCTTAGCCCGCAAGGTTTGGAATAGATTGCCACCAGACCTGGTTCAAGCACCCACTTTGAACTCCTTCAAGATACTTTGGATGTTTATCTTGCTGGGATCCTATGATCCCTGCTCACTTCCTGGTCCTGGGTAGGGGACTGGACTCAATGATCCTCCGGGGACCTTTCCAGCCCAAATGTCTATGAAATCTATGAAATCTATGAAACTAGGAAAGGAACTATGTATTCATCAAAAAAAGTAAATAAAGGGTACACAGCATTATTTTTTTTCTTTGTAGGTTACCTTTAAATGACTTTTAATTGCAGCTGAACCTGCAAGAGCATTAACTGACTGCAAAATGCAGAGGTTGATTTTTAAAAATAAAGCTCATTGTCAGCTTTGTGAATTTCTCGGGTCAATAACAGTGCTATTTATAGATTCTAATTACATCTGTAAGGTTTTTTTTTGGAAGAAGAAAGGCAATCATTTTCTTTCAGGACAGTTTATCCTTCCCTGAGTTAATTTTGATACCAGCTAATAATTCAGCCCCCTTGTGACAGATGCAGAATGTCAGAAGATCCTGAATGCAACCAAGTTTGAACTTGATGCTATACAGCACCTCAAAGATGAAGAGCAAAGAAATGAATTTTCTGCAGCATGGTGTGGTGCTAGTAGTTCCACCAAGTACTTCAACCTCAGGTTTTATTTACTGATGCTGTTTTCTGCTTACATTTAAGATCTATTAAAAAGTACCCATTTTTAGGTGTTTAGTCGTATACAAGCACATCTTTCATAAGTTAACATACTAATACATTGTGTGTGTGTGTGTGCGTGTGCATGTTTCAGATGTTTTTTCTCCAATAATCACCATCCATCCATATTATCATTGAGACCTGCAGTCTCTCCTATTCTGATTTGGACATAGCTGAAATGAAGCTGAAAACTGGAAGGTAGTGCTTTATCATTTACTACATGGAAGACCACAGAATGAGTTCAAGAAAATATCTCGATATTCAGAATACTGGAGTACATGGAACATCAATAGGAAAATGGAACATAGAGACATGAGGATTTTGTTAAGATTCCACATTATATCTGGAGTAAATTAAAGAAAGAATGGCTGTTTTATTAAATTTTTGTATTGCGATGGTACTTTGAAAACTGAGATTCTGGAATATAAAATGCTATTAGCTGATGACTTTGATTGTAATCATTATCATATAATGATACATGTATGGGTGATTATTTGAAAAAAGCATCTGCAACACATGCGCACACACATGTGTGAACATGTTAAGTATTATTGTCATGATTATTGCAGAGAAAGGGAGAGAGAAACAGAAAGAAAAATATGCGGGAAGTAGCTAATTAGCTTTCTCTAGGTAGATATATTTTAAATAAATCAAAATAAATACATAGCAGTAATGATCTCTACCAGACTGAGAACAGATTAATGTGCAGTATGAGTATTAATGTAATGTGGTTTGTACAAGATTGGCTATATACACTGGTAGCACTGAGATTTAAAATTAGAAAGATATCTTTTGCAGATATACGACAAAGATGAATATTTATTATCTGTAATATACACATGGTACATTATAATTACTTGTTTTGGTTGTACTAAACTCTACCTGTTGCACCACTTTTGAATTCTAGAGAACTGGTTGCAACTGGAATTATTGACTTTGTGATTGATCTGTTAATTGGCTTTTGAAGGAACTAAGCCTTCATATTGATTCTAGATGATGAACTGGAAATAGATATTTTAAAAAAATAGGACCATGGATAAATGAATAGTAGATCCGTATTTTTTTTTCTATCTCTCTTGGTCTAACCTGATTTTGAGAATGTTATCATTTTCCCAATAGTGCATTTCTATCAAAGCTGATACTCTATTTTAAGTATCTAATTCAGGATGATTTATTACTATCTGCAATCTTAAACTTTAAAAATAGTAAATATAGAAGAGCTACTTAGAGTCAATGGGATAGTTTCAAATATTTGTTATTTCAGGTATCTCAAAACATCTAACAAACGAGTAGAGATTGTCCTATTTTGAGTTGTTCTGTTCTTTGTCTTTTTAATGTTCAGTGTATGTTGAGGTCAATGAGCTGTATGTTCCATTTGGTTTATCTCTTAAGTCTAAATATTTATCAGTCCCTACATCTTATTTGGCTAATCTGGATTTTTGTTTAAGGAATTAGAAGTCTTCAAGCGCTTGGTGTTTAGAAATAATAATATGCAACATTAGAGGTAACAGTATTTCATTTCAAACATCTATTTACCATTCCTATGTCCTTTTGCAGTGAACCAGACCCCTGAATAAAAAGTATTGTGAGAATTCTTTTATGGCCTTCTTTGACCAGCTACTTTTTGTCAGATGTAGCCCCTGAGCATTCATAATGAGATCTAACAGAAACAAAGGACACTGACAACATACATTCCTGAAAAATAACAATCTTGAATTAAGCTTCAGTACTACAAACCAAAGGGAAGACACATACAATATACATCAGTTCAAATTGTGTCCTAAATTCTATGGCGTTAAAAGCAAGGACATAGTGCAAAAAAAGCAATTTCTTTGATGAATTACCTGATTAGGTTCTGATTCGGCTTTTATTATACCTTGTAACATTTAATACAGAGTGTCACTAGAAACATTAAAATTGCTATAAATCTTGCATATAAAAGCATGAAATCTTGCTGCAGTGTTGAACAGTTACATGGCTTCTCAGTATACAGAAATTCTGTTTTATTTCTGTTAGTTAATTACATCTGAGAACTACATAAATGATTTTCAGCATACTTACTTAACTACATGGTAACTAATATACTCCAATATTCTTAAGCTATCTGACAGCAAGTGATGTACAAACTATTAATTTTTACATTTCACTTTTCTGGACTGATATATTTCATTTTATGGGTTAAATTCTGGTTCTGTGACCTTGGCTTGACTTCCAAAGGACCAAAATTTGACAACAAGTCTTTGATTTATATCCTGCCATCAGTTTTTGAGGAACGCTCTAACTGAGTTCCTGGAACATTCTGAAGCGGAGATAGGGGTAGGATATGGCTGTTTATATCTGGAAATACCTTCTTGTTCTAGGAGTTCCTATATAGACAGAAATTGAATTATATCCACTTAACTCAAGGCAAAGTATGCTTGTTTTTTAAAGGGGGAAAACAATATTTAAAAACTTTATGCCAAAATTAGATTACAAAGAATAATTTTTAGGGGTTAGACTACAAGACCTATTCACTAATTAAGTCACGATTAAACATTAATGTAAGGGCTTGAGTGGGACTTCAGTTGTGTAACAGTTTAGTGCAGGTCTTTTCCTAGGGATAAATATCATCCAATCCACTTGGGTAATTACCTGTGTTGGTAATCTTTCTTTGCCCTCTTTGCTAAGAATTCAGGATACAGTTTTCAAAAATATTTAAATTCCATGTTGAAAAGTGATTTTGCCACTTAGGCTAGGAACAGAAGTTGCATTTTTTCCTGCATTAGTTGTGCCTATGCTCAAATAAAAATATCCCGGAATTAGTGTGTATGCAAATCAACCTTCTAATCGGTGTTTAGTGAGTGGCTGAAAATAGTGCTCCTTTTCTGACACTGATTCAATGATGCAATCCTGGGATAAATGTACAAACATACTTTGCAATATCCTGGGATAAAAAGTTCTTACAGTCTTAGAGTAGCCCAGGACAACAGGCAAGGAAATCCGTACACTCACACTTCGTCCTGAGATAAAATGGTTTATCCTGGGATAAATATGATATCTGTTTGCAACCTTAGGGTATTTTTCACATGCTCTGGGGGTGGGGGTGGGAGAGGGGAGGAGGGGTTGCTTCAAGTAGAGTGGCTCCGGGACCTGCTCTAATTAAAAGCGCCTGCAGTGTCTCGTGTATCAGCATCCTTGTGCTTCAAAATGGCAGCAGGGGTGCTTTAACTAAAGCTCATTCAACAAGCTTTAGTTAAAGTGCCTCCTCCCCCACCCATTTTGAAGCAAAGGGACAATGATACATGAGATGGAGGCTGCTGCAGTGAGCTAATTATCAGGTTCGAATAGACTCAATTAATTGAGTCTGCTTCAACACGCTGTAGTTACAGCACATCGGGGCAGCCTCCCCCCACATCTACAGGTACGCTTAGAGGCATATATTACAATGAGTTTTAAGTTTCTAAGCCACTTTTGAAAAATTTGCTAGTAACTCTCTTTTATTCAAAAGCATATTGTATTTATGCAATATAACTAGTGGTGAATCACAGACTGTTGTTGTCTAAATGAGAGTATGTGGTTAGCAAAAGTATCTTTTTTATTATTCTGAAATGTGCACAATCTCTTAATTGTACATCAGAGTAATAAAAAAGACACTCAACAAACAAATATTTTAAAAATAATTCATCAATATGTATGTACTACTAGGTACATTTTATTAATTTCATTACCACATAAAAATGAGTGGCATATTTGGAAAGTATGTTTAGTTGTGTGTGATGCAGTTTTCCTACATTTCTAAGTAATTTAGAAACACACGTTCCATTGAAAATTAGGTGGATTTTTGCTCATAAATTACATAGGCACTCCTGAAAATCTGACCCTACTTCCATAATATTTAGGGACAGGCACTTAACACCGTAGATTTAATTGAGATACTCAGAGTTAGCAAAAGAGCATCTAAGATTAATTGCTGGGTGTTCAGAACTAGAACCTAGATTAAACAAAAAGTTGCTACACTACTGTATAATTTAAATTGTTGATTTTACAGGCAGCTTTTCTTAGATGCCAGTCAGCTATGATTAATTAAATGAAGTACATATAATGTATAGTAGAGGAGCTTGTAATTTAAGAATTATAAGGCTGACACATGAGGAAGCTATCTCTTCATTTATGATAAGTCTGCTTTGCACCTTTGAAGAATTTAATCTAATGTGAGTATAGCTAAAAATAGATTTAAAAATTATTTGCAGTTTAAAAGCCATCAAATCCTTTTCTTTCAGTAGATAAGCTTTGTCTTTGGGACCAAAATATTCAGGCACCATAGCAAATACTTAGTTTATTGTAGGAAAAAACACATGATGTAGAAAGCTTACACTATATTGGAAGTTAGTTTATAACAGAGAAACTTAAACACTTGCTGCCACACTATGGAAGTGTTCCACAGTTCATAGTGATCTTGAATGTATCTTCTGGGATGATAAAATAATAAAAATGCTCCAGTTTAATTTATATCCTGGTTCTAATGCTTAAAGTCAGTTATATTTTTAAAAAGAAGGTGTCTTTTTATTTAATCATTGTAAAATGTACGATGGAACAGAAGGTCCTATGTACCATCTAAACCAGGCTTTAATCCTGAATTAAGGATGTACATACAAGTTGAATTTAGAAGATGGTTTTGTGTTGGTTCTTTGTATCGGGGGAATTATCCCTGAAAACCCATTCCCGCTCAGTAAATTATTTTATTGAGAAGCTATGAGATCAAGCTCATGAATTACATTACTAGCAAGATGACTGTCTCTTCCATAGGTGAAGGACTGCCCACATACAAGCGAGGGGGAAAAAAGTTAGGATTCAGTCTTTTTCCAATATGACTACTATCCTGCAGGAATATTTCTTAGCTTTTACTTCATAAACCAGTGGTTCTCAATGTGTTTGCACTCCAGCCTCCCACGCCCCACCTTGTTTGACTGGAGTTATCCCCCCATAACTTTTATGAATTGATTGGCACCCTATTTCAAAAACTAAATGATATATTACAGTGCTTGCTTCCTTGCAGAGGGGCTGGGAAGTGGGGGTGAAGGATTGGCCAGGCAGGGACAAGTCTGAACCTGCACTTATCTGCTTATCTCCTCATATTTCACTTACCTCCTCAAACATCATGGCACCCTTCAAAAGATCTCATGGCACCCCAGGGTTGAAAATCATTGCCCTAGACAGCAGACACATTGAAGTTAGACTTCTCAGCTAGGAGCAGACATTCAAAAAGCCTGAGCCTGAATTGATTCAGTCTTTGCAGTTAGTCTAACCTGGCTAGGCTAAATCAGTTTTGTAACCAGACACACACCCCAGAAATGCGGCATATGCCTGCAGTGGCTCAGGCTAGAAGCTGGGGGGCACTAGAGCAGCCCTCTCTTCCTTCCATAGCATGGAGCTGATGGGGGTGTGGCCAGGCTCTGATTAGCTCAGCAGGGAATTGGTAACAGTGTTTATCACCCAATTAAGAAAACAGAGGGACATTACTAGCTACTTGTTGATTCTGCCTGTTGATTCTACCTGTTGATTCAGCATGGACTGTAGCCAGCATGTGGTCTGCCAGCTAATATACAGACACCTCCTCAGCAAGGCAGAAGGGAGGGGCAAATTCCTGCTTAGCAGGGAGTGGAGAGGGGGATGGGGATCTAAAGTTAGATCTTATGTTAACTTACATTTTAATATTTTTGGTGACTTTAGAATAAATTATGCTAAATATTAACTGGAAGTGTATTTTTTTTTGTCCCTAGGCACGGTGGGATGGTTTGACGGGGCGCATTACCTTCAACAAAACAGATGGCTTAAGAAAGGATTTTGATTTGGATATTATTAGTCTCAAGGAAGAAGGAACTGAAAAGGTAACCAGTTTCATACAACTGTGTTCAAACTGCAAGCCACAAAGTACTGTCAGTAGGATTGTGCTCATCTAAGGAAAGATCTCATAAAACATGAGGATGAAAGATTAATTTACAGTAGTACCCTGAAGCTGATTTTTCTTGATTTAAATTTCCTGTGGTTGGGAAAAAAACCCTCAATCTACTGTTAAAATGGCTTGGGTGAAAGTTACAGCACTGATATTGAAGGGAAAAAAAGATTTGTGACTGTTTCAATGCATAATATCTTACATGCTTGGGTACTGGATAGGAATCTAGGAATAATAATAATCATCAAAAGTGAAAATGCATTTTCGCTTGCTGCTGCTATGAGGATTTTACTCCTCCCATGTTTTACAATCACAAATCGTATTTAATAAGTTAAAATCTAAAATTTTAATATTATGATGTGATTTAAATAATTTTATGTAAAAATCTACAAAATTAATGATTGATTGATTAAACTTTTATGTAATCTCTACAAGATAATAAACTAGTGATTTTTGTAAAAAATGAAGCCATCTATAATGAAAGGAATTTTTTTGTTTTAATTTCCAGAAGCGTAGGCATGTTCTGAACCAATGTGTAGTCCATTTTAATGAGCATGGAATTAGCAAGAAAGGTGAAGGGACTAAGCAGCTTAAGGAAAACTTTCAAAAAGATCTGAAGTACTAAACATTGTTTCCATTCCTGATTAGTTTTCACCCTGCCCTTAATTGCACTTGTTGCATTGAAATGGTTAGGCTACAGAAGGAAAAAACCCCCAACAACATTGGTTGTAGTATCTTTTGTTGAACTGAAATGTGCTTTATAGAGTAATCTAAATTTGGTATTCCATTCAAGCAAAGGTCAAGCAAAATCACATTCTGTCAAGATCTGCTGGGGATTTTGGTATGCCATAGAGTTACATTTCAGAAATAATCTGTGAGAAAAGGTCTTGTCTTCCTTATTCTGGCATTTGCAAATTTTCCTGGAGATGCAGACGTGACATGTATCTCAACCTTCCTTTTGTTAAATAAAACAAAAAACAACTGATCTATATTCGAGGCTAAGAGATTGTAAAGATATTGAAGAAACAAGTTGTGCATTATTTTTCTTTTGATAAACAAAGGTGAGAAATTGCCTAAACACAGGTTATTATCTGCAACAGCAGAGGCAAACATGTTGCTCATAGCTCTCAGGCATTATCGTCTCAGCTAGATTTATGTCCTACAGACAAAAGGGAAGGAAGCAGGAGCCCTTGAATATAGTGGAACCAACAAAGTTCTGTTGTGTGATGAAATGGGTATGATTCCAAACACCTGTATAAGGCAATCTCTGCACTGTCTGCACAAAAGATGCTGCTCAGCTTTGACCTACTTGTACCCTATCTGAGAGGACAGGGCTTGTACTGAAAGAAGAAAGCTAAGGAATGGGATGTAGGAATTATATAAAAAAAAGAATATTTGAGAATCCCTCATTTAGTCAAATCAATCAATCCTTAATGCCAGCTAAGGACATCTTTTGTTTCTCCCTACACTTATGCTATTTGGCTCAGTGGACTATATTTCCATTTTGACTTTGAATCGTAATTGCCTATGGGTTAATTGAGTCTTTAAACATAATTGCTAACACGCAGCTCTCCAGACTGGTTTCTCTTTTCATTTTTAATGAAGCACTCTGTTTATTTTTCTCTGTACCAAGGCTGCTGGCGAGGTTTCTAATAATTTATATAAAGTGTGGAAGAAGGTTTGTACACAGACAGGTGATGCAAAAAACCCTTCAGGTTGGGTCTGAAAACTCATCCTTTGGGTTTTGACGGTGGCTCTCAAATTGCAGTTTAGAGACAATATTCTGTCTCAGTGTGTGCTTTTATGCCATAGAATGAGTTGCATTCAGGAATGAGTTGCATTATATGCTCTAATACTTCCAAATTATAATGATAACTTAGTATGATTAAATATTTTATCTAAATTATTTTTAATATTTGTTATTTATCAAGGGCTGGCCCTCGTCCTTCTTGAAAGGTGGCCATAACAAAAGCAGACCCCTTCACAGCTCTTACGTTGACTTACTCATTAGTATTTTACCATCACTAATGCTTCAAAGATGTTAAACCTTTATCAGTATTAATGGTAAATGGTATGTTAAGTACATGGCTTAATGTCACTCCCATAAAATGTATACCACATAATGATTTTCCTGGTATTAACCAAGGTTGTGACTATTACCTTAGCTCATATGATCAATGGGCAGCTCATACATGGAAACTAGAACTATGTTTATTTATAAACTGTCCAAATTATTTCACTTATGTCAATCTTCCTTTTAAGATATGATGTAGCTTGGTCCCAGACCCCAACCTGGGAGAGAACAAAATTCTAGTCTTATTTCCACTGTGGACTTTTTCTGTGACTTTGGACAAGTTGCTTACAAGGCCTGATTCTCACAAGCTCCAAAGCTCAAACTGAAGGTTTGGAGGTGCAAGTGCTGAATGCCTCGGTCAAGAGGTGCTATATAGGTCTCAGTAAACAAAGCTCACATCCATTTATGTGCCTTCAGTTTCCCTTTTCTGTCTAAGAAACTTTCCCCTTTTTGTACAATGTTTTGGATTGACAGATTTAAAAAATGCTATATAGATACCAGTTATTATGTTTTACATAAATCTTTATTTTGTTCCTATTGAAGAAGCATGTTGGCACTATTCAATAGCTTACAGTCCCCCAATGGCACTTTTTTTTTCTAATTTTATACAACACATACTTACTAACATAGTTTTAATCTTCAGTAAATCAGGCTAAGGCACACAGAATTCCATTTTCCTCATTACTGGGGAATAGATCAACCTACCTGACATACAGAAATGTATTGAATCAATCAGGCTTCTGACTCTAGGAATTTTATGTTAGGCTGAATTAATTTAAATCAAATTACAATTGGTTCAGACCACAAGCTCACTGAGAAGGACATATATGTCTTGAATTTGTCACTAAACTGCAATAAATCCCCCAGATTCACCATAGTGATGTAATACATTGGCCTTATTCCTCCAATGCCCTTCTGACCTTTTTCATTGTTATAATCAAGGCTGACCTACAGTGTCATTCCTTTAATTCTAATGTACAGTGAGTGGCCTTCCTGATGTACTCTGTGTACACTGTGACTGTGCTGTTTCATGTTCTGTATGACTGTTTGCCTCTTCCTTCTTGCCGACAATTAAAAACACAGGTATGTAGCAGGTAGCCAGCAACCCAGAGCAGAACAACTGTGCCTCAAAACAAACTCAAAGATGCCAGTAAATTATGATCTACCCTGGATAGACTAAAAAGATAGTGCCCAAAGTTTCATTACATAAATGTCTTTTCAGATCAAGTCTCAAATGATCTTTTTTAAAACAAAAAACCCACAAAAGCTGTATGTGTAAAAAAACTGATCGGCAACGTTATCCTGATTAAAAATATAACAGAAGAAATGACTACCTAGAGACATGGCAGTGGGACATGTGGACTTTTACTTATGGATAATTAGAATGCTATAATTATTGGTGTACAGTAATTCTCAAAACCCCAGTCATAAGCAATACCCCCTTGGGCTGGATTTTGTTCAAAGAAAAGGTAGTCCTTTGCTCAGTTAATAATCTAAACCCAAACTTTACTTGGGTCAGTAGTGATTGACCCTCTGACAGCTGGTAGAGGCCTACAATACCTAAGACGAATCAGCAGTTTCAGTCTTTGTCTTATTTGGCAGCTTTGTTGGAAATCTCAGCAGGGAAGCTCTGAAAGCTGTCTCCTCTAGGATATCATTGAAACACATTGGCAGAACAGCATGATGAAGTGTACTGTTCTGCGGGTGAAGTGTGTCAGTCCCCAAAGCCATCAATCTAGTACCTTTCAAAAATACTGCATTTTGTTTTCCCTGTCTGAATGGTCCAGACACTGGAGTAAATTTACACTAGCTAGTGATTCTAGGTTGGTATATTTAATTCCAAATTTAACTTGGTTTTAATTTGGTTAATTTGTAATCCAAGAAGTTAGTAAGCAATATTTTAATATCTGTCACTTATTATAGTTTGCATCCCAGACTATTTGAACGAGTCAACACAAAAATATATTGAGTAGGGATCACTGCAGAGATCTTGATCAGATTTAAACTTGTATTTTAGCTTAAAGGTCCTATATCAAGTTTTTGTGATGATTTTGTTCCTCTAAGTGGATAAGGCTGTTTCATTAACTCAATACAGAAAGACATTCCTTCTAGGTAGCTAAAGTAAAACCTGCAATGAGTTTTGTAAAATGCCTTAGTACAGCGGTTCTCAACCTGCTTAGACTCAAGGCATTTCTCCATATCTTTTTAAAATTGAGCGGCACCCCGTTTCAAAAAACTAATTTATTTATTGCAGTGCTTACCTCTTTGCAGAAGGGCTGCACAATGGGGCAGTAGAATGGCCAGGCATGGAAGAGCCTGACCCTGTATTTACCTCCTTACACCTGCTTATCCTCTGTGCTCATCTCCTCACACCTCACTGCACTCTTCAAACAAGCTGGCAGCACCCCAAGGTGCCACAGCACACTGAGAATCGCTGTCTTAGTAACAAGGACGCTAGTGAAAACTCTCAGTCTTATTTCAATTTGTTTGACAGTTAACTTGTCACAATTCTTTTTCAGAAGTCTGAAATGTTGATATAGTCAATCTTCTCTCTCTCTCTGCAGTTTTGTATTATCTTGTTTGAAGCTGTATCAAGCTTTAAACATCAAATTTTCCTTATAGCTGGAAAGGATACTGGGCGCTCTCTAAACATCTTGTACCCATGTCACTTCAACACAGCTGCGTAACAATACTTAGTGAAAAGCTCCATTTTTGTATTGCTGGGTACAAACATCACTTAAGCAGTAGGTGAATTCTCGTGGCCCTCATATCCCAATGGAAGACACTTGCCACTCAGTTCTGATCCCTGCTGCCAGGATTCTTTGTCCATACCACCTTAAATAGACATTGATTTAAAAAAAAAAAAAGATAAAAAATAACTGGCAAGAAAGCCAAAAGCTGGCTCACTGAACTACAGAACCATGCTCCCTCTTGCTTACTCTCCTTATGGCCAAAGATAATCTTACATTTTTTGACTAAGGGACAGCTTCAACAGGAGAGCTGGAGGATGCCTTTTTCTGCCCCACTTATTCTGTAGCTTATAGGTTAGGGCACCTTCCCAGAAGGTAGGAAATTTGAGTTTGATTTCCCTAAGGCTGAAGAGAATTTAGAGCTTTTCCTACTAGGCTATTGTACACAGGGTTGACACTACCACGTGCTGTGGATGCTGTATTCTGTGGTGAATTCAGTCCTGCAGTCTGTCTGGGTGCTATGTTTTGTATTGAATTTGGTGCTACTGTTCATATGGATGCTGGACTTTCTATTGAATTCAGCCTTGCTATCTGTGTAGGTACTGTCCTTCATGAACTCTGAACTTCTGAGCATGCAGGAGCTTTGGATCACCCTTGGGAGGTGCCCAGCTCTCCCCCCTGTCTGTACAGGGATACCAAGTGCCTTACCCTGACCATTTGGATAGCTTTCCTGTGTCAAGGTGCCCAATTTTTAGGCATTGCAGTAACAAGGTGTTATTTTATTTTATTTCATTCTGATTTATATTTGACCCTTAGCCCCTATCCAGCAAGACTGCAGTGAACATAATTGTTCCCATTTAGTTAGGCACATGTTTAAGCACCTTACTGCACAAGTACCTGAACTTTTTGTACAAAATTGGACAAACAGCATTTTTAGTTACCTCTGTGAGAACACAATATTTTTGCAGGCATAAAACTTGTGTCTGGAAACTGGCATGAAACAAGCTGTTATTGCCTGACTTCCCTGCCAAAGAAACCTATAAAGCTTTATTTTAAAAGATATTATGGTCAGTCTCAGAGGGGTTAGGAAATAAAATCCTAATTAAAGCCTGAATATATGTTATGTCAGTTTCTTTCTATATATAAACATCACCTTTCTATTTTGCACCATTATTAGATACATACCAAAGCAATTCAGATCACTGGGATTCCTTCAACTTGAACTTTGGATCAAGCCCTAAATGCTCGCTACGACTTTGGTGTAGGAGAGGAATCTAAAACTGCATTCTTCTCCAGTCATTTGCATTTACTGAACAAACACTGGTTAGTGGGTGAAACAGAATTACCTCGTGGGTTTTGTCATATATAGTCATCAATAAATGACCGGAATAATCTTCTCTAAACCTTCTGGAGGCACAGCAGAAGTAAAAGGCCAGTGCATTCATTGATCTGCTAGAACATATTTATCCAAGTCCTTAATCTGTTGTCTTGAAAGGGAAAGGTCTTGCCATATGTTTCAACCTTACCATTTACAAGACAAAACAATTTCACAAAAATAGACAATTGACATTTTAAGCTGGAAACAAAGTCAACATGTTCCACCTTTATAGTAAATTGGCTCACACATAGCTGCATTAACATGCCTTATACTCTTATAGCTAATTCATTTCAACCTGTTTTTGAAAGAGCAGTGTGTTCATTCCCAATGCTCTGTATGTGACAGTCAACTATTCAATGTTGTTTGCTTATTCAGAACTACAGCTGGTTTGCTTCTCTAACATTTCATACTGCTGGTGTTTTGGTCTATCACTGTGATGTATGGTACTAATGTTCTCTTCCTGGATTGCGAACTATAAAGAATATTTTTAAAATGATGCATAATCTCACTAATTACTGAGGGCCTGTAACGGTTACTGAGGGCTAGCAGCCATTTATCTACTTTGTTCTGTGTAGATTGGGGTTTGGAACTCAAACAGCGGCCTTAATATGACTGACAACAACAAGGATAGAACTACCAATATCACTGATTCACTGGCTAACCGAACACTTATAGTCACTACTATTTTGGTAAGTCCTGCTGCAGAGTATCAATATTACTATCAACTGCATTATATTGCTATATTACTCTAGTGTACATCTTGGTCATTGCCTACATTGTTTTATGGTTTTCTTTGTTGCCTTCCTTTTCACCTCCTTTTCACCTACAGTAAAATCAGCTGTTTATGTACTGTCTATAAATTGATGTAATCCTTTAAGAACCCCATTTCTATTGCTACATTTGATATGTTTTTCTATAGGAAGATCCTTATGTTATGTACAAGAAATCTGACAAGCCCTTGTATGGAAATGACAGATTTGAGGGTTACTGCCTGGATTTGCTGAAGGAGCTCTCAAATATTTTAGGCTTCATCTATGAGGTCAAACTGGTTTCTGATGGTAAATATGGAGCCCAGAATGACAAAGGAGAGTGGAATGGAATGGTCAAAGAACTCATAGATCATGTAAGATTGAATCATTCTTCCTTTATTCTCCTTTAAGCTGTGATCATGTAAGAAGCTAAGCCAAATGGCATATTTGCATTAGCAGGAGCACTGGGACATTTTCAAGATAATTTTTCAGACTAGAAAAGCACTTTAGCACAGATGACCACAGACTTTGTTTTGGAGGACAAGTCTTTCCATAGTGCTGAATTTATGAAATTCATAAATTTGTTTTTATTTTCCATGCATATAAAATAACTATTGGAAGGAAAGATTTGATTCATCCCCCTCATTGCTGGAGGGGTCAGGAAGTGGGGGCAGTAGTGTGGGGAGGTCAAGCAGCTTGCCCCCCTGCTTGTGCCTGTCCCCCCTGCCACCTCTGCCCCTGCCTGCCTTCTTGAAGCCTCAGGCACTCCCTTCCTCCTCTGTTCCCCCTCCTAACCCTCACTGCAGCCTCCACTCCTGCCTCCCCATGCTTCTGCTCCCCTTGCCCCCTTCCCAGCCTCTGCTTCCCTCTCCCCCCTTGCTCTGTGTCTGCAGGCTCTGTCCCCCATTGTAGCCTGGGGCACTGAGCCGAGCCCCAGCCCAGCCCCTGTAGCAGCCATGTGGGATGTGAGCCTCTGCTACAGGCCCAGCTGGGGACAGGCTTGGTGCCCCAGCCTGCAGTGGATGGAGCCTGCCAGCATGGAGCAAAGATAAAGCGGGGGTGAGGGGTAGGAGCAGAGGCTGCTTGGGAAGGGATCAGGGGTGTAGCCGGGCGGGGGAGGGGAGCAGGAAGCTGCTGCAGCTATGCCCCTGACCCAAGGTAGGGGCTGGAGCTGGAGCTGCAGCAGCCACCTGCCCTGCACTGCCCTTGTACTCAATTCGAAGGCGAGGGTCTTCCCTCCACAGTAAATAGAGGGAAAATAACTGGTCTTAGAATTGAGTAAATCCAGCAATATCCTAATTATCCATTACATTATGCCCTATATTTTAAATACAAACTCTTTCAGTTTCACACAAATCACAATGGCTCACAATGAAGTTTCTTCTTTCCCATAGTGACTTCGAATAAGGAAATGATGAATTTTTATTTTGCACTTAGTTTATAATTCAGCTACTAGACAGAATTACTTATGTTTGTTTTAGTTTCTCTAATAACCTTGGGGAAATTGGAAGGAATAGAGACATGCTTGTTGAATGCAAAAGAAAATGATACTCTTTTCCAATTTGTGTTCCCAGAAAGCTGATCTGGCAGTTGCTCCTCTCACTATTACCTACGTAAGGGAGAAAGTAATTGACTTCTCCAAGCCCTTCATGACGCTGGGAATCAGTATTTTGTACCGGAAGCCGAATGGCACAAATCCTGGTGTTTTCTCTTTTCTAAACCCTCTTTCTCCTGATATTTGGATGTATGTCCTCCTAGCCTGCCTGGGAGTCAGTTGTGTACTCTTTGTCATTGCCAGGTAAGTTCAGAGACTTCACTGAGACTTGACCACATTAATTATATGTTGCAGTGGCACATGAAATACACACAGCCGAATGATATTCTTGCAGCTTTAGTCAGTTCCCAAACACTGCATTTGAGAAGGGAGTTTTGCATTTTGATACAAATACTGCTATAATTTTTATATACTCTCTTTCAACATATGATGGGGTTTTCCTTTAAGAACTGGATAGGCCAGGGGCTGGTAACGTATGGCCCACCATCCCATGGAACTAGTGGATCTGACCATGGATGTGGGGATTCAGCAGCAGGGAACATCAGCTTTGGACAATTGTCCCATGCTGGCACAGAGACAAGTGCTGGTTGTGGGCACTCTGTGCCACCATGGAGACAAGAAGTGATGGTGGCTGAGTCCTAGTGCTCACCAAAAGGTGGCCTACTCCTGGAATAGAGGGGAAAATGTCTGAGAAAAATTGTCATTGTTAATTTATCAGCATTTAATAGAAATAAAAATGTTGCATACCGCTGCTTTCAACACTTAGTGATTTCTGTAGAAATACTGCACTTTTAAACCAGGATGGTGCATGCAGTTAAAAGCAAAGAAAGAGAACATGAAAAGCTTTCTGCTGAAGGGTAGAAATCAGCTCAGATCAATTCACTCTGAAAATTCAAGATAACACAAGTAAGAATCCAAGGTCTTGATGTTGTGAGGGGTGGAACACCTCCAGTGACAACTGAGAGAGAGGCATGTGTGCTCAGCCCCTTGCAGTAGCAAATTCCAAGTTATGCCCCTCTTCAGGAAGGTACTTAAGAATGCATATGTTCAACTTAAATAGGACTTAAACATGGGCTTACAATTAAATACATGCTTAAGTGTTTTACTAAATAAAGATTTCAGCTAACAATCTACCCCAAACCATCAAGTAAGAGTACAATAAAAACAGAATGAATTGATTTTGACAAGTTCAGCAAACGATTGATAGTCTAGCTATATTGGTTTTCCAGTGCTCCAGTGGCTTTATGTAAGTAGTCCATACTCATGTCTGTAGTCACCTTAAATCAGTAGTTGCAATGAGGTTAAGTAAGAATTATTTGAGTAAAGTTTTGTGGAATCAGGCACCTATGCCATTGTCATATTAGACACACTCCAAGATTAGAGGTTTGGGTTTTTTCTTAACATATACTTTTCCAACTGTTCCATTACTAAGAGCTTTATTTTGTATAAAATTTATGAGCATTTTCCAAATATCTTTTTTCTCTTTAAGAATTTTCAAAATAAACATCATTTGCAGCAAGTCCGAAAAAAGCAAATTTAAAACCAGATAATTCTTCGTAGTTTAACATATGTAAGCATACTACATAAAATTATGAAGCTGTATTAGGGAAATTTAATGCATTTTTCATATCAGACTAAAAATGAAATGTAAACATTGCAAAATATTTCAAATGTTTAAACAGATTTTAAAAGTCAATTAAAATGTTCCTGTTTTATTTAAAGAACATGCTGAAAGAACAATATAATTAAATAATAGCTGCATTATCAGAAGTATTAATTTGGATTATTATAATCTGTATATATCCTAAATTCTCAGATGAGTTTATACATTCATAGAAATCTGAAACAGGCTAGAGAGGAAAAGGGAAAGCAATCCATGCTGGGAGGGTTCAATCTACTGTAATTTTCTGTTGAACCCATAGATTCATAGATGTTTGGGTTAGAAGGGACCTCAGTAGATCATCAAGTCCAACCCCCTGTCCTGGGCAGGAAAGAGCACTGGGGTTATATGACCCCAGCCAGATGCATGTCTAGCCTCCCCTTAAAGACCTGCAAGGTAGGAGAGAGCACCACCTCCCTTGGGAGCCTATTCCAGATTCTGGCAACCCTTACCTTAAAGAAGTTCTTCCCGATGTCCAGCCTAAATCTGCTCTCCACCAGTTTCTGGCCGTTGTTCCTAGTTACTCCAAAGGATGCCCTGGTAAACAGGGCATCTCCTGTTCCTTGCTGCCCTATCCCTGATGAATTTGTAGGCAGCCACAAGATCACCTCTCAGTCTTCTCTTGCAGAGGCTGAAGAGATCCAGGTCCCTCAGTCTCTCCTCGTAGGGCTTTGCCTGCAGGCCCCTAACCATACGAGTGGTCCTCCTCTGAACCCTCTCAAGGTTGTCCAAATCCCTCTTGATGTACCATGCCCAAAACGGGATGCAATACTCCAACTGTGGCCTGACCAATACCTCACAGAGGGGAAGTATCAACTCCCTGGACCTGTTTGTCATGCACCTGCTGATGCATGATAAAGTATGGTTAGCTTTACTTTGTCATGCATTAGGTAACTACTTTTGTTGTGAGTCCTCCCTTCCCCTCTCCCATTATGTTCTCCTTTAATCAAAGGCTCTGATTCTAAAAATTTTTATTCACAAGAGCAGTTCCACTAAGGTCAATTTGTCTTGGTTATATATTTGTTCATAATCTGCTGAACAGCTTGCTTTTCAAGTGGACACACTTTCCAAACACATTCTCTCCCATTATAAATGAAGGTTTGCCTACATGCTGGTTTTGGCACCAATGTCCAAGGGGGATTAAAGTGAAGATCAATCATTTGTGGACTTCACTATTTTGTTTTAAGATGGCCAGAATGGGGGTTCCTGGGACAAGCTGTAAGTGTTGGCCCAGGGTGAGAGAAAGTTCATTTAATTAAATTTCAGCCATAGGAGTGAGTGTATGCAATTAGTCATTATTCCCTACAAGCTCTTGCAATGGCTTAATGTGCCAGAAATAATAATTCTAACTGCACAGAAATCATCATCTCATTCATGACTAATATTAAATCTGCCAATCACTGACAGATTGATTTTTCTTTTTTTGAATCGTTGTGTACCATAACTGAAAACGTCTCAGGGCCTACTCTCTTCCCCCCTCCCCCCCAGCAAGCAGAGGAAGAAATACAAAATAAAGCCCAAGTTACTCTCACATGTTCAGCTCTCTAAGAGAGCTTCATACAGAAAGCAGACAAAGCAGTGGATGTAAAAGAGCACACTGGATGCTCTAAGTGACCCCAGAGTTGCCCAGAGGGCCATAGCCAGGCATATGGCCAAATGAAAACAAAAGAAAAGCAGGAAAATGCTGCTGTATGGCGTGTTGGTTTCATGATCTAAACTGCTACACATTGGTCCAAATTATGATGCAGCCTTTAGGTAAGACCACTATGTTGGCCTGTGTAATTTTGGTATTTCTTAATTTCTCAGTCATTTTTAAACAGCCTGCGGGGTATCAATCTTTGTTATTCTTCTTAATCAATTATTTCAGGGAAACAGGGACTAAAGTGCCAATTCAGCAAAACACCTGCTTACCTACAACAACATATTTAAGTCCTCCTCATATCGATGGGACTTAAACATGTTTCAGTGCTTAGTTATATTTATACTTAAAGCCAGTGCCAAATTAGCTGGCAAATATTTAGACTGAAGGTATTCACACAAAGACTGTGCATCTGTCATTGAAATGTGTTCCAAGAAGCAGGGTTCTTAATGTACATTTAGCACAGGGCTGTCCATCTGGCAGCCTGGAAGGGGTTAAGGTGTGCCCCCACCCCAGATTCCCACCCAGCTACCGCTTCCCCATTACTACAGTTGCCATAGCAGCTGGAGTCCCCATGCTCCCTGCCCTCTCCTCTGGCTGCCATATCCTGCCTTTGCCCCAGGGGCTGGAAAAGTGTAGCATAGCAGTGTGAGGAGCTAAGGGCAAGTTTGTGGCCATGTGTGGGGGCAGGAGTCACACCTGTGTGGTGCATGGGGTGGGGAGAGAACCATGCCAGCATGCATTGCACAGGGGTGTATTGCACTTGTGCATCCTACATGGTGCACTGGTGGGGGAGCATCCAGTGCAACAGTTGGGGGGCAGGGAGGGGCTTTGCATAGTGCTCTTGCTGCAGCTTGTACAGCATGTTGCTGCTGCTGATGGCTCCCAAGGCCTTAGAAGTTGGACAGCGCTGATCTAGAAAAAGGCAGTGAGACCACATTTTCAAGTTTGCTTTCAACTGAGAAAGATCAGCTTTGTGCGGTATGCATTCTTAAGAACCTTTTGGCTAGCTACGTGAAATGAAAGTCAAAGGCTCTCCCACACAAATCCATTATTCTAACCATGCTTTAATCAAAATAAAAAAGTTAATTGCTTCTTGCTATATGAACTTATCGAAGAGAAATATTCAGGGATAATCTTTATGGAAAGATCAATATTGTGTCTAAAGATTTTTCTGATGTGATTTTTCCATTAAATCTTATTTCTCTTTAAATCATATGTAGCCCAGGCATTGTTACTTTTTATTAATATGTATTCATTTCAAGAATAATAAATTTTAGATTTGTAAAGTGAGAGATTTACAGTTTCTCCTTTTCAATGCCACATTAGCTATGAGTATAATTGTAATTTTCTGCCAAGATTTCCTTCTATTGCTTGTAACGTTTCAACTCTATCAATAGTAACAATGGTGGAAGCACCAGCATAGGAGCTGGGCCATCCAGCTTTGCTCACGCTAGTCCATATGACATGGTGCTTAAATGCCAGTGATCTCTGACCTTCAGTTTCTCTTAGTGCTCCTCTTCTTGCTATCATAGGTAGAGTTGAATTGATGGCAGCAAAACTGGGAAGTCCACAGAAGTATGTCCTTGTGGAGGGTAGGCCAAGCAAATTCTGGACTAGAATCCCTGCGCTTTCGTCTCCTCTGTTAATTGCATCATCATTTCATACAGTGCACTTTATAGCTTGCAGAATACAATGAGGAAATAATTTTTTATTATAAGAGTGAAAAAGTAACAGGTAGACTACTACAACTTTTTAAAAAGATTCATTGCAGTTAACTTTACTCTTCCAATAACATAAAATAAAACAAAACCTTTCTAGCCTGCCAGTAATATTCTGTCTGAATTTCAGTGCTGTTCTCTAGCCATTTCCATTTGCTGCTTTGAGGATTGACCCATTTGTCTGCTTTTCAGAATATGCTTATTACATGAAAGAATCTAAGAGGCCAGTCCCATGCCATTATGCAGTTCATAAACCTCAGCAAGATCAGGCCCAGTTATCACTGTACTCACCCATGTCAGCACTCTAAATTAGGGTGAGTGAACACTTTACATCAGGCCTGTGCCTTCTGATGGCTTGCATGGGATTTGGATGGTGCACAGGTCTTGTACCAGTGTTCCAGCTTTTGTGCACAGATCTAGTTAAGAACAATGCAGTTGATTATAGGAAGGTTAGTTTTCATTTTTCTAGCACAGTTTGAAATACTTATTCAAACATAAGGGCTTTTTTTAAAAAAACAGCATATGCAGAAAGTTCTTCTCTTGAATCCCTATACTGCCTCTTTTGTTGCAATTATTTTTTTTCCCCAACCATTGTACTGGTAATGATGATATTGTTCAGCTAATGGCATCCTAAGCTACATACTGTTTCAATTAGTGGGTTCATTACTATCAATGTTCATTACTGAAGCTTAGCAAGGCACTCTGGTTGCAACAGTGCATAAATTCAAGGCTTAATTATATTGTTGAAAAAGTAATTAAAATGTATTGGCATGACACTGTCAGTTAAAGCTATATTCATATAGTTTATAGAAAAGTATGTTGTATGCCATACAGTAGCAAAAAGCAACAAGCAGGCAGGGTACCATTGGAGGGGGAGGGAGGGGGGAACCAGTCCTTAAAGTAACTTCGGCAAGTATTTTGCAGACCATAAGGGGTATATTCTGCTTTTTCAGCAAGGTCCACAGGGAGTTGAGTGGAATTCTTCCACTCATTAAGGTGCAATTGTCTGCCCAATTCGGTACATGACACTGAAAAGATACCCCTCTGGCTTTAAAGCACTGAAATTACCCCAGAATTCCTTTAAATGAGAAGCATCATTTTAGCAGTAACTCTGTACACTAAACACTCTCTCCAATATAGAGTATTGAGTGGCACAAAAATTAATGCCTTAACATCAGTATGTCATGTACTATGGTTTTCATTGTGAGCAATGCTGGTTCTGTGTGTGTGTGTGTGTGCGCGCGCGTGCGTGCACGTGCGTGTGTGTCAGAGAACACACCCATCCACCTACCCACCTACACATACACACACATACACATATATAGGGAAAAAGGGGCTACTCCAAAATCATTGCTTTTAAGAGTGCCGTTATTCTTTCATTGCTTCCTTAATGATTCACCGGGGAGCAGGTACATGGATTCTGTGCATCAATTTGCTTATTTGAAGTTCATCAATTGTGTGACTAGCCAAGTGACTGGGAACTTGGATAGGTGCAGAAGTTGATATTGAAGATTGTGGTTAGAAAGCAATAGGAAGAATGTAGCAGGGATGGTGCTCAACTAGAGCTCTGAAAACCACTCCCTGCATTGCAGTGCTGCTATGCAGTGTCCATACTGTAGCAGGGCATTTATAAATATGGCCTTTAATTTTGGTTCTTTATTTTCTTCATTAATCTTTTTTATTTTCTGCATTGTTCAGCAGGTTTGCTGGCTCAGCGTGTATTTTATCTGATGTTTACAGACTGTTTCTGTTAACTGCCACAGGTTTACACCCTATGAGTGGTATAACCCCCACCCGTGCAACCCTGACTCAGATGTGGTGGAAAACAATTTTACTTTACTAAATAGTTTCTGGTTTGGAGTTGGAGCTCTCATGCAGCAAGGTACACCGGTTACACCTCCTTTTTGCACACATCCCACAGTTTGCTCAAGGGCTTCTGTGCTGGTAAACTCCACCATCTGTAGCTGTAACACATACTGTAAAACCTGATTTCAGAAATTGAAAAAAACAGATGACATATTAGTGAAGCTAGAGTAGGGAGGGAAAGGGAAATGAAAGAAGAACCTGTTACAGTTCAAAACAGTGGTACAGCAGAAGAAAGGGAAAATATACAGTAAAGTGGGAAAAGTTCTAGCTAGGAGTTTCTGTAGAGAACAACAAGATGACTACAAAGTTATTTGCACTGAAAGGGAGTTTAGTGGTCCTAGATAAGTCAAAGGACCGAAAACAGGGAAATTGCTTTTCAGTGAGGCTTCTTCCTAGTCTAGGCAGTAGCATCCTTAACAGCACTGCAAGAAATAGGATTCCATTTCTTCAGAAAGCTTGCTAGGCTTTATTGCCTCTTGTCAAACATTTTGTTTAAAACCCGAACAAAAACACCTATGGCTTTTCTGCAGGTTTGAGTCCCCTCATTTTGTAAATGCATCCAACCCTACAAGTGTTAACATAGTCACAAGTCCCAGCTGCTGATGATTGTGGAAACAGTACACGAATACTTGTTTGACAAAGAAGGGTAGTGAAGTGCAATCGATGTGCAAAGTCTAGGAGATACATATAGTAAGCACATTTAGTTAGTGCATGCATTCTAAAGCTTCCCAGTAAAGGGCCATTCACCAATCCTATGGTTCATTCAACACATGTAAAATATTTTCTGGAAAACTAGTTGACCCAACTAAACCAGGAAAAGGTAACACAGAACCAGAAAGAAGAAATCACTGCTGTGCATTGGTATTAAATTCCCAACTATTTAGGTAAGGAATATAAAATCGTCTATGCAGTCATTCAAGTGTGATTTTTTTCTTCTGCTCTCTAATACCAATTTGGATTTTGTAAAAAACATACGAAAGAAATGTTCTTACACATGGCAGAGAAGCACTTTTGTATTGTAACTAGGATAACATATGCACACAATTTTACTGATCTATGTATGTATTCCCAAGACATATATATTCCTTACAGAAATGATTTTGAAGGTGTTTGGACAAAAGATGTCCAGATGTTTCTGGGGGGTTTAAATCCCTCCACCTACCCCCATCTTATCAGTAACCACAGACTAAGGTTTTACAGTATCAGGCGGGTATGTGTATATATAATTGTGACTGACCTGTGTATTAGAGTTACCCAATATTTTGTGTTTTAATGTCCTGCCTTTTTGGAGTTTACCATCATCCACAGCAAACCGTGGGATGCAGTGTCTGCTAGTTACCACTACCTTGGGTACATGACAGTCAGCCCCAACCAGACTCTGCTTGTCTTTTAAGAATCTTAAAAAAAATAAAACATTTGTAAGGCAAAGCAAATGTTTCCATGTACAAACTTGTGGTACGTGTGACTGTAAGTGGACCATCACTAACATGTAGAGTTTGAACAAGAGATGAATGGTTGCTAAACTCTGCATCTATTGTTTTGCTCTTTCTTGTTAACAGAAGCTGCTTGTTGTGCTTGATTGGAAGCCATTTGTTTCTTAAATTTTAAAATGTGATGATCAGACTTTCTCTTTTCTACAGAGCGTGAGCAAAGTCTGGATCAGGATTGGCTGTCATGTCTGCCGTAAAAGGCACTAGAGAGACTTCAGCAAGTATTGTCTCTAACCCTGAATTTTGCTAGTGACATTTTTTACTTAAATGTTATTTCCCCATTTCCCTGAAGTTCTCAACCCAGACTTGTCATCTGTTTTTAAAGAGATACTGGCATGGCGTACTTTTATATTTATTTGAATAGTAAACAGTAGGGCAATCAACAAGCATGTGGAAAACTATTACTTTCAGAAAACCAGGTTATTGACCAAAGCCCCAATTCAACAAAGGCTATAAATCCCACAAGATTAAGTGAAAAATCTTAAGTGCATATTTAAGAGCTTTGCTGAACTCAGGACTGAAAATACGGTGAACACTGAAATAATCATAGGTCTAATGCTGTGAGATGCTGAGCCCCACTCAACTCCCTCCTTACCTTACAGAACAGAGGAGGGTACTCGGCAGCTCACATTATAATCCTTGCTTATAAACACTTAATGGCAAGTTAAAACTTACTGTCCTAAGTTTAATTAGGGTAAAGATTTTCTGTTTCTTTTACACAACTAATTTTTTTTAACTGGAAAAAAAACACAGGAGCTTTAGAATTTAGCCATAAAGATACAGTAATCAAAAGCTCCTCCACTTACATCTTTTATTGTGTACATGTAATGATCAGGCTGCACTTACAGATTTAGGTAGGTTTCTACAGTCTCTGAAATTCAGCTAGCTATTACTGTCTCTATATATTAAAATTAGGTATTGAATTGGTGTCTAACTACCAAATATATAGTCTATAACACTTGGGGTTTTTAAAAAAAATATCACCACCACCAACTTCTGAATAAGCATTCTTAGCAGCCTGTTTTTATGCTTGCTGTGTAACATGGAGTTTAAAAATAAACAGAAAACATCCTTAGCGGTGAACACCCCCTCCCCCCCACCATATTTCACTATTAAAACAAAATCTAGTCTGATAAAGCACCAAGACAAACACAAATAAGAAATGGAAATCTGGATGAAACTACAGCTCTTGACATGAGAAATTTAGGATTCTGAAAATTAAATAAAAGACTTCATTTTTAGGCTGTTGGCTTAGTTTAAGATCTGTACAAAGGCTACACAAGGCCAAGTGCTGTTCTTGTGGTTTGGTACCTCTATCAACCCATTCAAAGCCTCAGGCTATGATTAGCTCTGACCTTTAACCGAGATGTGTATCTATTTATAACAAAACCCCCTAAAATAGCTCACATTGTTTGACAAGTTATTACTCTTCCAGTCTCAGTCCAAAAATCACAGATTTTTATGCCAAAAATCACAAAACATTTTATGCCAAAAATCTTCCAGCCTCTTAAATATCTTTAGTGAGATATTTAGAGCATTTACATAAATCATAATGTAGCTTCAAAGACAATATTTCAACAACAAACTTCTTTCCAATATACAGAATGAATATTGGATCTGGATCCAATCCTGTACATTCTTTGCCCCCTCCCATGGCCCACCCTGCATTTGCAAGAACTTAAGCACCTGCTTATGTCCATCCTCATTCCACAAAACAATTGGCAAGTCTTTAAGGTTGATATTAGACTGAAGCCAATGGGATAAAAGCACATGCTTAAGAAGTTTCCTGAATCAGGGCTGAGTCTTACCGATCTATTGAAATCAGTGGGGTTGTGTACAATGCAAGTCAGCATAAAATTTGGCCCATAATGTTAGAGAAATAGTAAGCTGCCGAGTGAGGCTTAATTTCAACCTTCCTAATCCATTCACATGCCATTAAAATAATATGAAAAAAATCAAATTATCCCTGTATTGCCCTAGCTGGCTGTTGCCCTAGCATCCTATTTGTGTTGTTTTTTTCTTATGACAAAAACAAGTCCCTATATTTACTAATATGTGGTATGCAGTAAGATATTTCTAAACTCTTACTCATCAGTGTAGCCACTAAACTGGGATGAATTGCTAGTCATAAACTTGCATTATAGTACAGAAATAAAGATGGGATGTATATTCCCTTGAACGCCCATACATTTTAAAACCTAAATTATAAAGAAACATTTTAGATTTTGATTCTGCTATTTATATAAGTACTACTACTGTTACATGACTATTATGATTGCATTGTATTGCTCATATGAGTGACAACTGCAAAACTACCTAGATGTGTAAATAAGAGGTGCAAGACAAATATATTTTTTACGGCATTTCTTCTACTTGGTAGGTGAGGTATGATCTGAGATGAAAGTTGCCAAAGAAACGTTGTTATAATACTATTAACAAGCATTTAAAATGCAGATAAATAGCTAGTATGGCCTGCTAGGAACCTAGAAGGCTAACACCAGTCACCATTAGCTCAGAGTCATGATGGGGTTTGGACCCAAGAATAACCATGTTGTTTGTTACATATCATGGCCTACATCCCTTTCACAGTGTGTTCCCATTATAAATGTTAACTATACATCTGTGAGATTATTGTACAAATCCATGTTATTTTTCTATGGATCATAAATGTACTATGTTCCTAAAACTAATCTACAACATAAGAAGAAGCTTCATTCAACATGTTTTAATATGATTGTTTTGATGATATTGCAACAGGATCAGAGCTGATGCCCAAGGCTCTTTCCACCAGAATAGTTGGAGGAATATGGTGGTTTTTTACCTTAATCATAATCTCATCCTACACTGCAAATTTGGCTGCTTTCCTGACAGTAGAGAGAATGGAATCCCCCATTGATTCTGCCGATGATTTAGCAAAGCAAACCAAGATAGAATATGGGGCTGTTCGAGATGGATCAACGATGACTTTCTTCAAGGTAAGATGGTGCCCCCCACTTTTGTACTGCCAGATTTGTGACTTTTCTTTAATGAATTCAGGAGCGTGAAGTAGAATGTGAAAGTTTGACAACATGTTTAGTAAAATTTACAAAATCACTAACCACTAAAGGATCCCCAAGATTCATTCTGGCAATCAGCAAGGAAGTAGCACAATTGGTATTACTATCTGGTGCTCAATCTTCTTCTGTGACCTAGAACCCACTTCCCCCTTAGAATAGTATCCCATTGCACTGGGAAGTCCCTGATATAACTTGGCTCCCAGATCTATACAATCTGGGGACTAACTTCTTGTTTCTTTTATTAAGAGGCAAATCCATACCCTGGATAAAAAGAGGCAACTGGAAAAAGAGCCTCAGCAGCAATTTTAATCACAGATTTTTGTTAGGAGGAGGCTTTTTGGTTCACAGTTTATTACAAGAAATTATCTGCGGTTACTTCAGAAGGTTGAGTTCATACAGAAAAAAGAGAGGGAGAGAGAAATTAAAAAGTGTTTTCTAATGCTAGTTGCCTTTTTAGATAACTACATTATTTTTTGTAATATGAGTATTAATCATGCATAAAGTGAGTCAATCTTATCTAAACTCAAGACAACAAGGTATAAACGTGGGAAACAAAAGAAATTCCTGTGACTATATATTAAATTATCAAGTTAATTGGTGCCTTAGCAGGAAACTCAGAGACTGAATGGGCAATGGGAAGTATTAAGATCATCATTCTTACTATAATATCTGAACATTTTTCATACACAGTCAACTGACCTGAAGAAAGCAGCACTTGCAAGGAGGATGAGATGCCCTGAGATGGCCTGCTTTACATATGGAAAAATAGTCCTTCCTATAGAGGGTGGGGTCACACTAATAGTATGCAACAGGCTGAGAGAGGGGGCAACAGAGGGATTCCAAATTGTTTAGATCCCCATTTGGTGATGTTTGCCAGATATTTAAGGCTGGTGAAGAAACAAGAATAATTAGAAATGGGAAAGAAAGGAGACTCTCAGCTGTTGGAGTAAAGAGGAAGTTGAAATATATTCAATATAGTGGCTTACCATGACTTGAAAAAGTTAGCACAGAGACTGCACATAATGAGCACTATCATCTATTTTATTCAGGTGGTCTGCACTAACCTATTATTGTGGTAGATTTCCATTAGCATCTTGGCCTTTTAGCTAAGAAAAAGCATTTTTGGCACCAAGGGGAGGGTGTCAGGGCTGGCTCTGGCCCTCCCAGTGCTAGCCTGGTATTACAGTGCCTCCAGTTCTGGTGCCACTTCTTACCTACCTGGATTTTTTTAAGGCCAAAAAAAGGTTCCTATGAGCATGTTTGTGCAATCTGGGCCTTGTGTTTTATAGTTATGCTCATTTTTGGCTACATTTAATCAACTTCATAGTTGGTTTCTGTTGCTGAGCACATGCTACTTTTGACAGATATTTAATGACAATGTATTTAATGAGGTTTCCTTATATACAAATATAAAATGAGGGACTTTTAAAACCTCATCTTGTATTAAAGTAAATATGATGTCTGTGGTAGACCTGGGAGCTGAACCCTGGGACATTTTTACACATGCTCCAAGGGTGGAAGGGGAAGGGAACTTTAATTATAAAGCCACTCTAATTAAAATACCACAGTGTCTCATGTGTCAGAGTCCCCTTGCTTTAAAATGGTGGCAGAGGTATATATACACACATCCCTGCAAAGGAAATTAGGAGTTCTCAGTCATCATTTGGATCATCCATTAAAACTAGTAATTTGCAAAAAGGATGCTGTAGTATTTTGCTCAAGTTTATATAGCTGTCCCTGCTCTAAGTAACTAAAAGTAAATTTCCTTATTAATACCCCTTCATAGTTTCCATTATCACCAGGGAGTAGTGTCTGTGTGCCTGAAGAAAATAATATATGATTTTTCAAAGCCTCACTATGTAGCTGGTATTTGAAATGACAGGATGACATTTCCATTAAGATATTTTAGGAGACAACGATTAAGAGAGGCCTAAGAGAGCCATCAGAAAGCAACTACAGTAATTTGTATTTTAATAAGGAATGCCTAATGGCCTGCATAGCACTATGTGGTCCCATTTCAGACACCCCTGTAAAAATCCTTGGCCTAATATTTCCTCATTGGCCAAGGAATATCATGACAACAATTATGGTGAAAGATGAGTCAACAAGAGGTCAAAATCTGCTCTATACCAGTGAAATAACTGTGGGCGCATCTACAAGAGACACTTAACTGCACAGGAGCATAGTTTACTGTGCAATAAGCATGCAGATTTACCCATGTGCATGCTTACTGAACAGTAAAAACCC
>NW_017729032.1:219736327-219756768 GCF_001723915.1 Gavialis gangeticus
ATCTGCTCTGTACCAGTGAAATAACTGTGGGCGCATCTACAAGAGACACTTAACTGCACAGGAGCATAGTTTACTGTGCAATAAGCATGCAGATTTACCCATGTGCATGCTTACTGAACAGTAAAAACCCCTAAATGTGAATAAATTTAATACCTGCAAATGCAAATGCAGGTATCACATTTACTTGCAATTCATAATGCACATGCAGACATGACCCGGGAGCAACGTTGCTCCCGGGACAGCCCTACCACTAGGGGGCGAGCCTCAGGCTAGCCCCAGGTCTCTAGGCTCGGAGCCTCTCCTGCCCCAGGGCTGGGCTGCCTCTATGGAAACCCCTGCCTCAGGTCTTTAAAAGGCTGCAAGCACTCAGAGCCCTGGGACACATCAGCAGGGGGCCTTAGGGCACTCCAGGCCCCTCTGTCTCCCTGGGCAGGCCACGGGCCAGCTGCCCCAGCCTGCCTGTACCCTAGCACCGCTGCCTAGCACTACAGTGCTGCTTGGCTGCCAGGCCCACAGGCTGCTCCAAGTTGCTCCAGTCTGCTGCAGCCAGGCCTGCCAGCCTCCAGTCCCAGCTTCTGGCTGCCAGGGCCAGCTCCACCTGCCTGCAGCCCACTGGCTCCAGGTACTGAGGCACAATGCCTCTAGCACATGGCTGTCACTCCCAAGCTGGGTCCCTGCGCTGGGTGCTGCAGGCAGCTGCCTAGGCCCAGAAGCACAGGGACATCCCTATGGCCCAGACGCCCAGAGAGCCAGCACAGGACCCATGATGGTGATGTCCTTGCCAGGACCCACAGCCATACCTGTGCCTGCCATCTGGGGTGCCAACTGGTTGCAGGAGGAGACTAGTGACCTCATGGTGCTATGGGGTGAGGCAGAGGTGCAGCGCCAGTTTGAGCAGGACAGGCACTCCAATGCCCACATCTAGGAGGGTCTCTCAGCCCAGATGGAAGAGCATAGACACAACAATGTGGCAATGCCACATAAAGGTCAAGACCTTGCGGGCACAATGGGTGGCCATCACCAACCACAATCATCAGTTGTGGGGTGCCTGTAAATCCATGCCCTTTTTGCAGCAACTGACAGACATCCTCATGCCCTTTGACCCAGGCTGCAGCCATGCTGTCCACAGAAGCATGGGTGTGCTGCCCAAGCCCCCACCACGGGCTGGCACCTGCAGTGACACATCACTGGGGGAGGGTCCCTTGAGCATCCAGCAGCCCATCCTGCCGAGCTCCCTGGCTACACTCTCCACCAGCAGCTTGGGGAGCTGGGCTAGCACCTGCCATGCCAGCTCCAGAGCCCCAGCCCCAGCCATGACACACAAGCAACCATGACACCACCAGCTGCCAGCAGAACCAGTTCCTCCCCAGTTGTGGGGGGGAGGGGGCAGCCAGGCATCTGCCTGCTGTGCCTTGCCATCTGAGGACAGTGCCCAGAGCCTTATTCCATCACCGACAACCAGGACAGAGCAGAGCTGCCAGCCATGCGAGCCTCAGCCATATGGGGGGGTAAGGCCCACATTGAGGGTAGGGCCCTCCCTGCCCCCCTCCCTGCCTGGCCCATCTGCACTCCCCTGGCCCCAGGTTCTTCCCCAATCCCCACAGCATACAGGGTGGAAATGCAAAACTTTATTGAGCTGCCCATGCCCCCACAGGTAGGAGCAGGCAGGGTGGGAACAGGAATCTCACACACAGAGAAATGTGTTGATGCTGGTGGCGATGTCCTCCTTGGCTGTGGGTAGGGACATGTAGTACCGCCACAGGTAGCCCTTCAGGTGGTAGTGGAGGTCGCAGGTTGGCCCAGGCTTGCCCCCCCATGCGCCATTGGAGCTCAGGATACCATGCCAGTTCTGCCTGGGGCACCAGCACCATCAGCTGCAGCAGGGCATAGTAGGTTGGACAACCTTCAGTCCATGCAAACAGCTCCTCATGAACCACGTGTAATATGCACTCAGGGCACAGTGTCAGTGCATGGCGGGCCTGGCCCTGGGGCACCTACCTGGAGAGGCCCCCTGTGAGGAAGGTAGGGATGCAGGCAGGTCCTTCTCCCAGTCATCTGGGAGCCCAGTGCCCCCTGAGCCCGGGTGCTTTGGGCTTGAGGGGAGCACAGGAGACAGGCTAGCCTGTAGGAAGAGTGGGGAGCAGCAGGGCCTGGACCCATGGCAGCAGGTGCTATCAGGAGCCTGGCCTGTCCCACTGTGGAAGCCAGGGAAGTCAGTGGGGACAGAGGGCTGAGTCGGCAGCCACCTTGGCCCAGGGCTTGCCCAGCTGACTTACCATGGTCCCTGGGCACCCATACATGCCCAACCCCAAAACTGAGGCTGGGTACAAAACAGCCCTGGTACAGAGCATCCTATCTCTGAAATGTTGCAAATTCACACAAACAACTGTTCTCATGGCTCTAAAGGGCCTGCAGGTACATGGCAGGTACAGGTACATGGCAGGTACATGGCTCTAAAGGGCCTGCAGGTACAGGCTGCTCTTGACAGCCAGGATGAAGCCTCAGGGTTTCTGCTACTTGCAGCCAGTGCTGTATGGATGTGCTGGCCTCACCAAAAGAGGACCCTGGACAGAACTGTCTTCCTGGACCACCTGGTCATGGTGTCAGAGGACCAGCTGACAGATACTCAAGCCTGATGGGCAAAGGACATGGCTCACCAGGACAGGTGGCAGGTGGAGGATGTCACCCATGAGGACACATGGAACCTGGCAGACCAGGAGTTCCAGGCACAGCTCCTGATCCTGAGGCGTGAGTGGGTGGAAGCACTGTGGGAGCAGAATGCCATCCTGGCCTGAACAGTGAATGCAATGGATGATGACTACCAGGTGCTGAACACTATTTTGGCCCTGACAGTCACCTTCATGCCGCACACTGCCCAGCCCCTGACCCTAGCCCCACCTGCCCCCTGGCAGCCACCCATCATCCAGTAGCAGGCCCCTGCCTGGGAGGAGGTCCTGTGCTGCATCTAGGAGCCCTTGGCCTGGCATCCCTCCCAGGTCTGGTGCTACGCAGCCCTCCTGCCTGGGCCCAGCCCCACCACTCACCCCAGCTCCACACAGGTGGAGAGCTGGAGCTGCCTTCCGTAGGGCTAGGACCACATGCCAGCCCTGCTGATCCTGGACACTGGCTGCCAGAGGGGCAACCGCTCACACCAGGAGATCACCGGCCACCATTGCCCTGGGGCAAGTTCCCTGTCCATTGCACTCACTATGGTGTGTGCACCTAAGGGGGAATGACCAGGGGCTAGGGTGCCAGCTGCCTATCCCCAGGATCTTCCCCTAGGCCCCCCCACCCCATGACCTCCCACTCCAGGATGGCCCACAAAGGACATCATACATAATTTTCATGGGGAAGAAAGTTTTTTATTGTTGGTGAGATTGCCTTTTGATGAGGGCTGCTGGCAGCTCCAGCTAGAGCCTGAAGTTTCCCCTGGCAGTGGCAGAGGCCCATTCCTGGGCCCCAGGAAGCAGGAACAGATTGATAGCAAAACTGCTTCTGCTTCCCTGCATGTGTAGATGCTTGCCCAGCACCATTTACTCATGAGTAATTTACTCACAAGTAAACTGGTGCCACAGCAAATGCACATGTAAATGCACCCTGTATTATTCAGCTTGCTAAAAAGTCAGAACAAGTTGCCCAAAGTACATTCAAGTTTTGCATTAACTTTTTGTGCCATTAATAACTGAGACTAGCATTTTGCAAACACAAAAATGCTGGATCTTTTTTAGCATCTACACATCTAATGGATACCTAAATACTGCAAAATTTGCCCACAGTTACTAGTGCTAGAAACTGTATATGGTTACACAAATACAAGCAGAAGAAAGCTAGACCTAGTTTCAGTACAAAATGGATATGGATTAGTTGTCAGAGCAAAGATGACATGGTAAAAAATACATGAACAATTTAATTTATTACATTTATATCACTGGCATGCGTATTGCAGCATGAGATCCTAGCAAGATCATAGCTTTATTGTGCTAGGTGCTGTATAAAAGCATAGTGAAGACAGTCTGTGCCCTGAAGACCTTACAACCTAAACCACAGCTGGGCAATTATTTTGGGCAGAGGGTCATTTACTGAGTTTTTGCAAGCCATCAAGGGCTGCATGACAGGCAGCCAGGGGCAGATAAATTTTAATTTTTTAATTTTGTAGGGGCCCCGTGGGCAAGATAGAATAGCCTGGTGGGCCACGTGGGCCACGGGCTGCATTTTGTCCACCCCTGAGTCCTAAACAGACAAAGAAAACAAAAGAAATGGAAGAAAAACAGAATTATGCAGAAGTGAAGTCACTAGCCTATGGTTGCACAATCATACTACTATAGATTATATGTAATGAATAAATTGGACCTTTGGATGTATGAAATATACACTATATACGCCCTGAAGACATGAATCTGTCTCTTATTGCTGTAAAGCACTGTGCATGTATCTGATTAAATAATTTCATGCTTAAAGGCTATTTCAAAAAAATATTAAGGTGGCAAATTCAAAAGCTCAAATGATAGGAAATGTCAGCATTAAGGTTTCCTGTGAGATCTTAATTAGGTCCCCTTGTGTGTGCACCAACAGTCTAAGATAATTGGGTTCAATGTAAGTATACAAGAGGAGACATATGAAAAAGCCTAGCCCTTTTGAGACATGGGACTCCGTGAGATGTGGTTGAACACAGTGGGTTTCCAGGAGGCTGTCTCATGTCAGTCCAGACAGTGGGAAATGGTACCAGGTTTAATGGTCTCTGGGAGCCCCAAATGTTAATGAAAAGTCAGTGGAGACATTTGGATACATCCTTTGACTATGGTGCTATTACAGTTAGGGATTCAGAGGAGCTGACGTCTGGTGGCATGCATCATACTACCATAGACAAATGTCTTGTGAACACCCCTCCAACCCCCACATCCTGCTCCATAGAAGTGGTGCAGTAATTAGAGATGTCAGTCTTGGTCACAGAAATAAAATCAAGGTAGCAATGAGACTAGATCTTCATGCAGCAACCCCTAGTCCCTTATGAGTTTAGTTCTGAGTGGCTGCATCAACACAAGATGCTTACTGTGCAGCAGACTAATTTGCTGCAAAGTAAAGCATCACCATTTACACGTGCATGGCAATTAGGGCACAGTAGACTCATTTACTGCACTGCCGGATAGTCCCATCAGATATAAGTGGCATCTGGCAGCGCATTAAATTACTGCACTTAAATGCATGTGTATACAGTGACATCAGGATTAATTTACTCCAGCTCAGTTTAAGTATATTCAATTGCATTTAATTGCATGCATAAACATGTCCACTGGGTTGAACCCAAAAAAGAGCAGAATGGCTTTTTAAAGTTTTAAAGTCTTTTAAAATTTTATCTGTAGAATAGTTCTATCTATTTGCTAAGTATTCCTTGTATTTAAAACAGGAAATGCTGGTAGCACCACTACTCTTTTTTTAAACCAACACAAACGTTTTGGAAGCAGATTCTCTGTATTTTGTTTCTTGCCTGTTTTTGCTAGCTTTGAGGCAGTCTGTACTATGGCGTTCTCAAACCTATGGATCCTGGAGTCACAGACTTCTAAGCAGCCCATCTCTGTTGGGAGCAGAGAAGAAAGCCATCAGAGAGTTAGATAGAGTCTGAAATGTGCTGGAGTTCCATTGGAATGTTGGCAGATTTAATTCTCTCTATAATATATATCAGTCTTGCCAGATTTTCAAATTCTGATGACAACTTGTCATTTGAATTCTGACCAGCTCTGTTTCTAGTAATTCGATTGATTGTTTTGTTTTCTTGCTCTTTTTTGGCTCATTTATCAGAATGGATTTTAGTAGATGTCACAATATGAAGTTTGCCAAATTCTGCCTTCTAGTGAGCATATACAGCTCCTCTGAAATCACAAAGAGCCCTTCATCAGCATCCAAAGGGCAGAATTTAGCATTTCACCTTTAGTGTAGAAATGGGAATTAGCAAGGCAGAAAGTTAAATCCATTCTTTCAATCTTATTTGAATACAGAATACATGATTCCAATAAGCTTGATAAACTGGTCTCAAACTCGCCTATAAATATTACTGGATCAGTTTGAAAGACTGTAAAATGGCATGTACAACTTAACCTTCTTAAAAGGTTAGCCATGTTCTATGATGTGACAAGCTTAAGTGTAGAATTAGAAGAAAACAGAACTGCCAAACTTCAAAGGTAAAGAAATTTCTTATAACAGTTTAACAGATGCACAGTGGTTCTCAGGTGGGGTGCTGTGAGAACCTGCCAGGTTGCTGTGACAGTGATGCCAGTGACACTGCTGCAGGGTGAAATTGCCCTGCACACCTTCGTTTTCAGGAGGCACGTGGGGCTCAAATGAGAAGGAGCTGCAGCACAGGTGCCGCCACACATCTGCCTGTATTACATTATATAACCCCTGATCTGGTGATGTAGACACTGGGGTAAGCCGCTGGACGGTCAAGAGTTTGAGGCCATAGAAGAAACACTCAGGGTGCAGCCACATTACCTTGCAATGAATCTGCAAATTCTGCTAAATGCCTTGTCACAAGGACATGAGAAAGGAAAGGGATTACATTATACAGATGCACCACTTCTATTTTAGCTGCTTCTTGCTTCTAGGCACAAGCCAAACCCAGAAGAGCTAAAACAGCTAAAACATTTCATTATGCAGGCAGGCATAGGCGACATGTAGGTGGACCACAGGGGGGCACGTGCCTCCTCTGAGATTGGTCCTCACTGGCTGGGGAGTGGGGATTGATGGCCAGTGCCTCCCCTGAGATTATGCGGGTGCCGAGAAAACCGCCAGCGGCACTTCCGGGTTTGCTGCCAGCACTTTTGGTTTGCCACCAGTGGCAATCGGACACTGGGGGACACCCCCCGCTCCAGTCAGTGATCGGCCACTGTTACCCCCCCAAGGATCAGGAGGCACTAGTTACCTATGCAGGCAGGCGCACTGGTTCTGCTGCAGCTCTCCTCAGTTTGGCTCCATTGTGCTTCCTGAACACAGAGATATGCAGGCCAATTTCACCCCAAGGGCTTAAGGGCTTTAATCATGGCTTCCAGCTGTCCCCATCTTTGACACCCATGCAGGTGTCATTCAATTCAATTTCATGGGAACCCTGCCAGCCCAACCAATGAACTTGGCCTCTCAGGGATTAAAGCCTTGTTTGGGCTTCAGCCTTCCTGGCCCTGGACCTTTTTCTCGAGCTGAGACACCCCCCAGCCCTGGCCCACTAGCTTGGACTCCACCTACTTAGTCTCAGCCCTCGCCTCCTGCCCTGCCCAGAGCAGGTCTTACAACACAGAGCATCCCACACATCTCAATGTGTGGCCTGCAAACTGCCCCCAAAGCCACAGCCCACTCCTCTGATTAAACTAAATGCAAACACTAGCAAACCACCATAAACTAAAAAGTTTGAACCCCACTTCAGTCTGGGTCTTTAAGTTGTTGTATTGCTTTGCCCCCTGCCAGCTTTGTGGACACCTGTTTATGTTGGCAACTTCTTTTCCCAATGTCTGCAGGCAGACATTCTTCTCTTCCCAGAGGTCTGTGCCCTTCTGCCCTTGCCAGCCCGGGGCCCAGGGTTTATACCCCCAGGCTCTGCCTCTTCTGCTGAGATGTTTCCCTGTTTGGCCACAGGTATGCCTCCTTGGCTCCTGCAGCAGCCTGTGTCTAGCAGTCAGCTTTGTCCTGCTGCCCCTCCTTTAAAGTAGCATGAGCCCTTGCTTCCTGCTATTGGCAAATATAATATAATTATAACAATCTAATCAACTAATAACTAATGAACATTGTGATTATGTTTATATTATAATATTCAGAATACGTTTATATTATTTTAATAGGATGCTGCAAATTTTGAAGAGTTGTGGAGGGGTGCCTTGAATCTAAAAAGGCTGAGACCCTCTGAGCTAGGTAGTCTAGACGTTGTATCAATTCCTTATAGTATGATAATAATAACCATAAACTAGCTGAGTATAGGGACCAAAAATAATAGTCATAATGATATTATAACATTATATTCAAATGAAGGAAATGAGACTGTATTATCTTAATCTGTAACAACCTACATAGAAACTGTAGATAAGATCATGAGTCCAAGTTTGGAAGAGGCCCCAAGAACAGTACTAAAACATTTAAGATGCCGTTGGAATAACTCTGGAAACAGTTGCCAAAATAATGCACCAGCTAATTCTGCTAAAATGTCACCTGGCACTCAGTGTCATTGAGTGAAACATGAAACAATATACAAAAAATATTTTTGATGTAGCCAGAGATTCCTAACAGAGGTATCCATAAGTACTAGGGCTGTGCAAACCTTTGGGTGGTAATTCGGTTTGGAGGAGATTCGGCCTGATTCGGTGGCTGAATCTCCGAATCCAAATTGAATCAAGGGACCAATTTAAAGGTCCGAATCAATTCAAAGCTCTCTGAATCTTCAGAAAAAATTTGGAGTGTTTTGATGATTCAGGCAGTCCCTGGTGGCTGCAGCAGGGAGCTGCAGCAGACTGCTGGTAAGTACTAGGGGTGAGGAAGGGAGAGGGGACCATGGGGGGAACCCTGCCAGCCCCCCAATCCCTGCCTGCTTCCCCAGCCCCCCCCTCCCCATGGCTGCTCCCGCCTGCTCCAGCCCCTGGTGCTTTAAAAAAAGCCCCAGTGCTCACCAGGTGCTACTGGGAGTGGGAGCGATCCCTGCTGCCCCCACAGTCCCATGCTGAATGGGGGGCTATTCACAAGCCCCTGACCCCCCTCACTCCCCCAGGCCCTCCACACATGCCCCGCCTGGGCCAGCTCCGGCCCTTTAAGAAAAAAAAATGAGAAAAGCCCCAGGACACCACTCCTGCAGTGGCTTCGGGGCTCATGCAGAGCTTCTCATGTGGCGTGGGGCAGTGTAAGAATGTTAGTACAAAACCAATACTTTGAGGGTAGATTGGCACTTTAACCCAGAAGCACATGTTAAGGCAATGTCTCACTGCTTCAGGTTTGCTCCAGGAGGGATTGCATTTAAGAAGGTTCAGTGCCTCTGGTCTTCAGTAAAATGTGCCCACTTTAATATCCTCAAGAGTTGTGAAATGTGCTCCTCTGCACTGTGCCAAGTTGCCGGGGGGGGAGGGGGGGGAGAGGTAAAGCAACCAGTCCATTTTTTTTTCTTTTCTTTTCCTTGTCCCTTCAGGGGAGTTAAGAAGGGAGCAATCCCTGTGCTCCCTCAGGATAAGTAATATGATTGGTCTGGATCTTGTTAAGATATAGCATAGAGAAGAATATTACATTTCTTCCATTCTCCCAGGGAGGAGCTGGGTCCAGCCCTTTATATTATTACTAAGGTGAAGTTACGTGACAGTAAAGTTACTTCACAGTGCAAGACCTGAAGCTTATACATGAGCAAGGTTAGGGCCACATACCCACTACCACTGAAGTCAACCACAAAGTTTCCCATGAGTTCAGGGACAGAGATTGTAATCTTAAAATGAATTGTGGTGAAAGGGAGAAGTAAAAATATATCAGGCCACCTTGGCTTTTTAAGTTTCTGCTTCCATCTCCTGGTTTTTCAAAGCTGACATCTCCTGACTTCACTTCAAAGCACATCATTTTTAGTTAAAGATATCAATGCAATGCGTTTCAATTCGGACAAGTGCAGGGTGCTGCACTTGGGCAGTAGGAACCAGCAGCACACTTACACAATGGGGAACTCCCTACTTGAGAGCACGGAGGCAGAAAGAGATCTTGGAGTCATTATTGACTCCAAGATGAACATGGGCCGACAATGCGAGGTCATGGTTGGCAGGGCTAACCGGACCTTGTCGTGCATCCACAGGTGCATCTCGAGTAGAGCCAAGGAGGTGATCCTCCCCCTCTACGCGACGCTGGTCAGGCCACAGCTGGAGTATTGTGTCCAGTTCTGTGCGCCCCATTTCAAGAGGGATGTGGACAACATGGAGAGGGTCCAGAGGAGGGCCACCCGCATGATCCGGGGACAACAGGGCAGACCCTACAGTGAGAGACTGCGGGACCTGAACCTATTCAGCCTCCACAAGAGAAGGCTGAGGGGGGACCTGGTGACCGTCTATAAACTCACTAGGGGGGACCAGAAGGGTTTGGGGGAGACGCTGTTTCCCCTAGCGCCCGCTGGCATAACAAGGAGTAATGGGCACAAGTTGATGGAGAGGAGGTATAGATTGGACATCCGCAAGAACTACTTCACAGTTAGGGCGGCTAGGAGCTGGAACCAACTTCCAAGGGAAGTGGTGCTGGCCCCTACCCTGGGGGTCTTTAAGAAGAGGCTGGATGCCTACCTGGCTGGACTCATTTGAGTCCCGTTTTTGTTTGGGGGTTTTGTTGTTCTCCCGCCCTGGCGGGGGGTCGGGCTAGAAGATCTACTTGGTCCCTTCCGACCCTAAATCTATGAAACTATAAGAGCCAGTAGCTTGTTTGGAACTCTATGTTCTACAACTGCCCTTGCCAGAAATAATTGTCCCCCAAAACAAGAGTGTCCAAACACTTTGGTTAGTTGGGCTGTACATTCACTGTAATCTATGCAATGTTTTAGACCTCATCCGAAAGAACTACACAGATTACATGTCAACACTGAAATTGCTGGCACCACTGGGACAAGAGGAAGCAAGATACCAGTTCACAGCCCACCACCCAGTGGAGAAGGAAATGGAAAGAACGTGGGAGGAAATGCTCTTTTCTGAGATTCTAAGTGCTGTGGGAAGCAATGGGATATCCATTCCATTCCAGCAGTATTATTGGCACAATCCACAGCACAGGAGTTGAGGAATGTTTTGCAAGCACAGTTTGGCAACTGCCATCTTTCTATCCTCATTTTCCCTCCTCAGAAATCCAAAATATCGACTTACGAGAAAATGTGGGCGTTCATGAGCAGCAGGCAGCAGACTGCATTGGTGAAGAACAATGATGAGGGAATCCAGCGTGTGCTCACAACTGACTATGCCCTGCTGATGGAATCGACCAGCATAGAATACGTGACGCAGAGAAACTGCAATCTCACTCAGATTGGAGGACTCATTGATTCCAAAGGCTACGGTGTTGGAACTCCTATTGGTAAGTCACATGGAAGTATAATTAGCGGTGAGCAGACTTCAAGAGGTACAGTGTAGATAATCATCAAGAAGTCTAGATACCTATTAGAAGGTTTGCCTAATATATGGGCACCCCTTCCCACCAAAATATTTTCCAGGAGCTGCCATTTTTCCAGTATGCCTTCTTATCAAAGATCCAGCAATGGTGTTCTTCTGAAGAGGCAAGAGGGTGACTATTTTTTTGTATAAACAAGTGCAATATCTAAGGACTGAAATATAGCTTTAGGAAGCAGTCAGATAGTCTGCGGCTCCTCTGGATGAAGATCCCATTCATAAGTGATTGGGAGTCTTACTCCAGCCTTGACTATTGCAAAAATGCACCAGTGAAACTCAGATTACACTAAGAAAGTAAGGGCTGCTTATGGATAATTAGTGGAGTCATAATAAATGTTACAACTAATCCTTGCCCTTCTCAGAAAGCTCCAGGAAAGGAGGGAGGAATGATCTTTCAGTATATACGTCATTGTGTGCTTCATAGGCAATTACTACATTTTGTAATGCAACATATAGCTCTATAAGCCACCAATGCAAGGTTGTGAGCCTACGTTGAGAGTCTCAATGTTTTGAGTAGGGTACATTATAAAACCAGTACCCTTACTCCTGCTCATCAGCATCTGCTTTTTCATTGCCTTTTCTTGCTATTCCTAGTGTTCTTTTGGATGTTGCTAATCATTCAAATTCAGATAACGTTCTTGTTTTCCTCCTAAAGTTGGGTTCTTCTGCAAAAAGTGTTGTGTGGCTAGTGCCTTTTCTAAATTAAACTCCTTCCCTGCCCTGTTCAAACATGCAGTCATCATACAAAGGCCTCCTGTCAGCATAATTCCATTGACTTCAGTGGAATTAGCTACTGATTTACACTGATATTGTGGATAAAAGCTTTTGGCCCACTGAACTGTTCCTGGGCAACCTCCAAGAGAGGCAGAACATTGCACTCCAGCAACTTAAACTCTGCTTCATTATGCTATTGTGCACTTTAGCCAGTATTTCATATAGACGATATTTTACATATATATATTTTTATTGCTTGTGTGAGAACAGTCTTCTCCCTCTCCAGAAAATGATACAAAAGTTTAAAAGCCCCCAAAATAAAGATAAATGCATGGCAAAGAGTTTCATAGCTGTTATAAAGATGCCACACTTTAAACCAAGAACAATGAACAGGAACAGATGGTAATCCTCAGAGACTGCATCCATTGGAAATACAGCTGTGCAATATATTTGTAAGATGTTTCTTGTATGTTGAACATGCTTTTTTTAGAAAGATAGGTTAGGATTCAGTGAGGTTATATATATATATATATATATATATATAAAATCCCCAACCATCTTGAGATAAACCATGTCAATGTAATAGAATAAATTTAAAAAATGTAAAAAGTGTAAATATATTCATAAACAAGTTAAGCTGCAGAGACCCTTCCACTACACAGATAAAAGGGCTCTGTGGTCTTGTAGGATACAAAACAATCAGATTATAGTATTTTAAGCAAAATTGATTGTACTTTCTCAATATTTGAGGGACACATTTTCAGCCAAAGCTGTACTCTTGTCTCCACTTGTGCATTCAGAAGAGTGCGCATGAACTTAAATGCCTACACTTTGCAGGAGAACACACATGCCTGTGCACTGCAAAAATTCTAATGAATGCACGAAGTCTAAGCACAGCCCTGTCCTCAGACAAATAGAAAAGAGGATTTTAAAAAAAGAATCCTTACATCTATCCAGGGACTTGCCTGATCTTTAACACCTTAGTATATGAGCAACCACCATATGTTAAAAATGACAGTGTTTATCTCTCTTTCTCTGTCTATCTACCTTTCCTATCACAAAGACAGAGGGTTACTGGGGTTTTTGGTGTTGTGATTCCATTTGTGTTTTTTATGAATGCACGAGACATGAGGGAGTGGTTTTTTGCACATAGATCTCATTCAAAAACAGCCAAACTGCTGCTTTACTGCTGTTTTTTCCGTAGTGCTAATCACCTGCTTAGTGCATTCTGAACATTCTAGTAGAACATATGTAGATCTAAATAAAAATCTATATGCAAAAAGGCACCTTGGGAGGGATACAGTTGGAGAAAGAAATGCCGTTACATGCATAAAGCCAGCAGTAATTCTACTATTACTTCCGCTGGTGCTGATGTGCTAGCAATCCTAATCCTAGTACTATTATCAGTTATTTCATAGGTAGATAAGCAAGTAGGTGAAGGTATTTAATGACCTCAGAACACTAACACCATAAATAAAATAAAATATGATCTATTCAAAGAGGTGTTACTCTTTATTTATTTTTACTGTGTTGCAAGAATAACAGGACTAATCCAATGTTCTATGTACACTTGACAAATTATAAAAGTACGCCTATAAATTACCTCCCAAGATCAACTCTGATGCCCCCCACAGGCAACACAGACATAATGAAAGGCAGTCAATATGGCAAGTAGAATGTTAGGAATTAAGACGAGAATTGAAAACAAAAGACAAAATTTCATCATGTCACTATAAATCCATGGTGAGCCCACCATGGACTATGTGTAGTTCTGGTCCCCCCAACTCCAAAAGGCCATAAGGTAAGTAGAAAAGTTAAAAAGCAACAAGCATGTTCAGGACATGGAGAGGCTTCCATATAAGGAGAGACTAAATACGCTAGGACTGTCAGTTTAGAAAAAAGACAGAGGGAAGATATGATAGAAGTCTGTAAAATCCTAAAGTATGGAGAAGGTAATTAGGATTCTACTATTGCTCACAAAACCAGAACTAGGGGACATACAAAGAAATTACTGGAAAACTGGTTTAAAATTTTAAAAATGCAGTTCTTTTTCACATCATGTAATTAACTTATGGGACCTCACTGCCACAGGATGTTGTAGAGACAGATAATTTAGCCAAGTTCAAAAGAGGATTAGGCAAATACATGCAGGATTGTGAGTATTAAACATGATAAATAGGACTGCAAGTTCCAAATTAGGAGTTTCTAGGCCTATGAATGGTGGAAGCTGTAAGGGAAGAGAGCCTGGGACAGATCAGTCTGGATAGGCCCTGAACAAATACTCTTTCCCTTACCATTCCTAGTCTGTGAGACACAGGATATTAGCTAGATTAAAAGAATTAATGTGCTCACTCCACTGTCCAAGCCAGCCTCGCCCAGCACCTACCTCCTAACAAGCAAGAAGATGTAATAACTTTGACTATTATAGGGACTGGAATGCCTCCTAAAGATCAGGAAGTTTCAATGTTTCCCCAAAAGCCAAACTTGCACTGATAACAGTACCTGGAAGAAGAGAATACCTTTGTTTGTTTGCTTGTGTTTCTCTTTGCTAATTTTCTCTTTTCTAATTCAATGTTCTAATTAATCTTTTCTCTTTTCTAATTCAATACATATAAACAAGCTATTCTTACAGAAGGCATAGTTTTGTTTCTTTCAATGCAGACTATCCAAAGTAATGGCTGACTGCTGGTTACCCAGATGGACTTTGCATAATCTGACACATGTCTCTTGGCATCTGTGGTCACAGCATGTCTGCCTGATGGCAGCAAAATGTGCTCTGAAAAATAGCTGGATTTTGGCACTGCAAATGAGCAATTGGAATGTTTCTTGTGTTGTTTCTCCCTAGATAATCTGCACGTTAAAAGGCAAAGGAAAGCTAAGAAGGAAATTTGTATTTATGTTACTGTTATTTTTTTTATACTTTTCTGTATAGCAACAATGTGAGGCTGATGGTACAGAGAAAATGGAGACACAGGGGCAAACTTCCAGGAGCAGTTAGATTCTAAGGCCCTGGCAGATGTTATACTTAAGACATGATTAACCAATTAATTGCAATTTAAGTAGTAACCCGGCTACATGTTTATGCAATTAATGGGGTGATAACACAAGGAATAAGCCACAACATTATTATACAAAATGTGCATAATAATTTTGTGGCTAGTTCCCATCACACCTTAAACTGAATGTGTGGCCAGGCTGATCAGCTGACTGAGGCTCCCAGTCTCATGGGTGCATTGGAGCCCTTGACTCCAATGAACTTTCAAAGCTGGGAGCCCAGACCAACTGACTAGCTTGTTACTTGCCAATCCAAGAGGAGCCTGGAATCATGATTCCCTGCACCAGCAATACGGCTTGATTGGGATTTGATCTGCAATCCCACAGTCATGCCTCCTGCCATGCATGTGTAGCACTGGCAGGAGGTACAATTGTTGGGACTGTAGATCAGATCCCACTGCATCTTTAACTGAATGTCAGCCAGGGGCCTAATGTACCAAGAAGCACCTAGTGAGATTTTTTAAAGTACCTAGCTCTTTAAGGCATCTAAATAACTTTGAAATTGTCTCCTATAATCTCTGCTTTAAAAAAAAGGTAGTCTGTTTTAATTTGTAATTCAAGGCACATTTGTGGAACCATTACTCAGAGAAGATGCCTTCTGTGATAAAGCCAGTAGGTACAGTAGTCGATAGCTAGCTCAGTAGCTAGCTACCCAACCAGGGTGCCACAGTGCCCAGGGGTTCTGCAAGATCCTTTTGAGGGTGCTGAATATTCGTATTAGCACTGTTAGATATGCAAATGTATACATGAGTCACACAATAAATCTAGAAATTTCAAATAGGAATCCATAGCATCAAAAACATTTTGACCTGTTGTAGTCTTTCTGAGTTCTCTCCATAGTCAAAAATGAGTCCAAGTTAAGAAGTGGTGTTTTTCAAGGCGAGGTTGAGAACCACTTAGCTGCCTGCATCCAAAAAGAACTGGACAAGAGTGGAGTTCTTCCAACCTCTAAATATAATGCCGAAAGTCCAAACGTGGTAGGAAATTAGGGCACATACGCCTCTAACTTTTCAAGCCAACCTTTCCGCCAACTGTCTCCCTGCTGGTATTTTATAATCCCTGCCCTCTAAGGATATTTGTGTTTGCTGCCAATTAGCCTTGTCCATGGTTGCCAGAAGTTACTCCTGCTGATCTATTAAGACTAATTGCAGGGTTGCCAGCAGTATCTTGGGGGCGGGGGGGGGGGGGTTAACCCTTTGTTTGCCTGTTGGCCAGGCATTGTGCTGGATCATCCACCCAGTCAAATTAGAATGTGCTTTGTTATGCACTACCAGCAGAGTATCAGTGATGTAGTAAGCAGCCCAAAGAAAAGCTTGAATTAATTTGTTTTTTAAAGCCACAGTTTGGCCAAATTTTACAGGATGCAAATTAAATATGGAACCAGTTGCTGCTCTCATAACAATGCAGATGGAGTGAAGTCAATAAAGCATGCACAGGTAAACTGAGGACAGAATTTATTCGACTCACTGCAGTTTTGGTATGATGGAAAAAGCAAGCAGATACTGAGACAAATCAAACAGATTTAAAGTGAGGGGTCTAGGACCATATCTAATGTCAAACTGAGAAACTAAGAAATTATATTGGGAGGAAAAGATAGCTAGCTAGGAACAGAAATTGCATTTAGTCCAGGAAGGTTGTGCCTGTGTTTGTCCCAGAATAGAAATGTCCCAGGACTGGCATGTACATACATCACCTTTCAATCAGGGTTTAGTGGCTGAATACACTGCCGCTTTTCTACCATTGAATCAATGATGCAATCCTGGGACAACCATTCAGACACTCTTTGTAATGTCTTGGAACTAACTCTTAGCACTTTTTATCCATTAACCTTTTTTAGGGTTTCTCCTGGGACAACAGACATAGATATCTGAATGATTGCACTTTATCCCAGAAAAAAATTGTTTCTCTCAGGACAAATACAATGTGTGTTAGGCAGAATCTACCATTGGCAATTACAAAAATCCTAGTGGATTCCCAAAATGAATAACTAGAGTGGAGAGGAGCCATTTCTTTTTCAGCCACTAGTGCAAATTTCACAAGCTAATGCTATCCCCCTGTTCCAACTTAAAACACCAGTTTTGCTCAGGTTATGATCTAGCTGGGAATCACCCACATCATTATTAAAACTCACTTGGCTCTCAAATGTCAGCAGTAGATTCCCTCCCTGCACTCACTCTCCTGCAGCAAACACTAAAAGGTCTTATTCTTGCTCTTGCTCCACAGGGTCTCCTTATAGAGACAAAATTACCATTGCCATTCTCCAGCTACAGGAGGAGGGGAAACTGCACATGATGAAGGAAAAGTGGTGGCGGGGCAATGGCTGCCCTGAGGAGGACAGCAAAGAGGCCAGTGCTCTCGGGGTTGAGAATATTGGGGGCATCTTTATAGTGCTTGCTGCAGGGCTTGTTCTTTCAGTGTTTGTAGCCATTGGAGAATTTATATATAAATCAAGGAAAAACAGCGATATTGAACAGGTGAGTCGTCTGTTTCTAGCTTGTATTTGTTTTAGGGCCAAAGTATTCAAGTATATAGGAGGCTGTATTGTTAAGAGTCTTTGTGTTGGATTCCAGCCCCTGTGTTGTTGAACCCTTGCCATGTTTTCCTGGCACCAAAGACATATAATTTATTAATGAGAAGAGAGAAGTACCTCATTCTCAATCCAATTAGTGCTGTTTAGTATGACTGTGCAGAACCTTCAAGTGCAGTTAATTCCTTGAACAGTTGTTGTTTGATCTTAAGACTTCAAACATAAATTGACTCGGAAGGGAGCAAAACATAAAACCAGAGCTCTCTCTGTGGCCTTAGCATCATCACTTTGAATAACGGCAGCAATTTACTTGTTCTAACTCCACAAATGTAATTCTCTCTCGCAGCGTGAAGTATTCCTTCAGAGCCAGGTATCTGTATGTCCCACATTGAAGTGCAAATTTTAAAGTGTGGAGCAACTTTAAAGAGTGATAGGAGTCACAGAACAGGATTTAAGGCCAAAGTGATTCCTGGTGTAACACTGCTGAAGTGTTAGAAAGATAAAAGAGGAAAGAAATACAATTTGTGGGTATTGTGGCCACCGGGGAAATAAATTGTGCAATTAAAATTGAGTATTGATACCAGATTAATACCATATCAATATGTTTGAGACCAAGACAAGGCAGCAAAAGTACTAGTAAGTGTATTCGTGAACTCCTCTTCAGCTACCTCTGCTTTGTCCCTCTGATAATCATCCCTGGTTCATGTGTTGAAGTCCTGACCTGTGTAGGCAGAGTTCTGGGCCAGCTCAGACCCCTGTTTCCTTCAGTGGCACTTCACACAGCATCAGACTGCGGGACTGGGACCACTGAGAGGGATACCAGTTCTTTGCCTGTACCTTGGACAGCAGGTCAATAGCTAACAATAAAGTCAGTGGAGCTGCATCAGTCTGTCTTTCCTGATACAGGCCCAGTCTCACTATGCAGTAGCTTAGGCCTGGATCTTGTAAGCTTCATGTCAGCAGACTTCCATATCTGAGCAAACACCCACTCAATGTAAATGACACCACATAGAGACCCAGGATGTTATATATGTAAAGCAATTCACAGGACAGGGTCTTGGTAAGCAAGACATCCTTGAGAAGCAAAGACCAAAAAGAATCTAAGACAATACATATTGGCAAGATCTTAGCTGGGTTTTATTCACAATTCTCTTGCTAGTCTTTTTCTAAAAAAATATAGGTAATACAGTTAATTAAAGTGCTTAGTACAATTGCTAGTGAGATGACAGTGTGGTATTTGTAGAAAAATCACTAAGGCAGATGTGCAAGACAATATATTTCTGACCTCATAATTAAAATAGACAAAAACTTTAGCATCACCAGGTGACTATTAATTTACTTGGCTATAGTTTGGGTGAATAAGAGTGCATCGCTGACAGAAACCTGATAAAAGTTCAGCTGATGTGGAAATCCTACCACTGTATCACAGCAACATGTAATTGACTACAGTCAGTCTCATCATAATGAAAGTCTTCAACTGCATTACAGTAAAGTGGCAATATCACTGTAGGAAGTGATTTTGTAAAAAGAATACAGACAGTTTCATTATAACTTCCTATTTTCTACAAGGTTTTGTCTTCTCATAGGGCTCCAAGAAGCTTAGACAGAAGATGCTGCATAACGTGCAACGTTTATTATCATACAGCAAATCTAAAGTGTGCATTGTATACAATCGGTGACTTTTCTGTTTCCATAAGATAATCTTTTTTATTTCAATATAGTTTGTGTTTCATTTCCATGTTCTTTTATTTTGCTTATTTATTTTCTCCTTTATTTTGTCTCCATTTTTCTTGCATGCAAGGCCTTTTGTTTCTTTTATGGACTACAATGTAAGCAAACCCATCCATCCAACTCCACTTCTGGAACCACCTTATCTACGGAGTTAGACTGTGGAAAATTAATCCGAGAGGAGCGAGGCATTCGAACACAGCCCTCCATTCACACTGTATAGTCAGGACAGAAACAGGTGTGTCCTAGAGAAAGCATTCATCTCAAAAGAGCACGATAGGCAAGCTTTTGACCTTATGTAGATTATAAATGGTTTTGAAGCCCATCTACTACAGTATGAGCTAAGATCCTGGTATGCATCTCCAGGAACCTAAGAATTTGAGCATTTACAACAGGGGTGGGCAATTATTTGGGCTGGAGGGCCACTTAGGGAGTTTTGGTGAGCTGTTGTGGGCCAGGTCAGCACTCCACCCTTGCCGCACCAGGTCAGTATAGTTGGAACCCCAGTTACACAGTTTAGAGTTACACTGATTCATGTATACACACTTTATATAACATTGACCATGTTTCAGCTTACGCAATACCCTGCTTCAAGTTTACACTGTTTGTGGTAGAGCGGTTGTTAGTTTGGAGTCTGCTTACATAGTGTTAGCATCACTAGTCGTCTCCTCCAAGATCATCCATCATTTTTGGTTACATTAACCCCTGAATATTTGTGAAAACGGCATCAAAGAAAGCTTTTGATATTGTGCCCAAAAGAGCATATAAGTCTACACCCTGGCCCAGAAAATAGAAATCCTTGATAAATTAAGAGATGGCAATAGTACTGCGTTGATTACTCACCAATACAGTTTAAGTGAATCGACTGTTTGTACCATTAAAAAAAGTGAGCAAAAAATTAGAGACTGTGTGAAAACAACAACCTCTGTGAGTTTCAGAGTGTCATTGGTGACAAACACTCCTCATTTAGATAAGGTTGAGAAACTCCTTAATCTTTGGATCAAGGAAATGACCAATACAAAAGGAGCAGCTGTCAACGGCACAGGAATTAGGACTAAAGCTTTGGCTCTGTATGAGCATGTAGCTGGGAGTAAAGGTTTAATAAGGCTATTAATTCCATTATTTTGTGTTCAAATGTCCTTTTGTTATAAGATAAAGTTAGCAAATATTGGTCCCAGGTCCCTATCCCCCTGTTTTCCATTGACTTAATGCCTTGAGTTACACAGTTGAAAGTTACACGGTGTTTTCAGGAATGTATTCCCAGCATAATTCAGGGTTCGACT
>NW_017729032.1:219761768-219774464 GCF_001723915.1 Gavialis gangeticus
GATTCCTAGAGCAGTCTGGACCCCCCACACTCAGATGGGCGATGGTATGGGGCCACAGATGGGCAGGGAGCAAAGTCCTGGAGTGGGACAGGCAGGCAGAGCTGAGGCTGGGGCCAGGATTGTGCGGCAGTGACACTGCAGGGCCAGGCTGGGGCACAGCTGCAAACTGCTCCCTGCACGATGGATCATGACTGGCCCAACCCAGGAAGGGGCAGAGCATGCACCCATGAGCTGGGCCCCAGTGCCCCCACCCCAGCACAGCAGCACAGGCTGGTCTGTTTTCAGATTCATCATGTGAGGAGCAAATTGCAGCTCTGCCTACGCCCTGGCAACAAGCCCATGATCTTAGCCCCAGCCCCACCTGCCCATCCCGCTCCCAGAAGCTGTTTTCCACCTGCCCGCGGTCCCATCCCATCCCCTGGCTGAGCGCACCCTGCCTCTGGGAGTCCTGGGTCAGTCTCCATGGAAACCCTGTTCACCTGCTCCATCCAGCACCCCTGACAGTGCTAGATGGGCTGGGATGTCTGGGCAGCAGGGCTAGGTCTAGCAGTGGTGGTGACAGTGGCAGCAACAGCCAGAAGGAGCTGCCATCACTGGGGATGCCTGGAAGCAGAGTCCAGCCACCATGCCATCCCAGCCTCCCTGTGCACAAGGCTGAAGTGGGACTGGTTGCACGTGTTACCTCCAAGGCTGCCCACTGAGCATGGCTGAGGGACCTGCTGTGGGACAGATAAAATCGCTTGGCAAGCCAGATCTGGCCTGCAGGGTGTATTTTGCCCACCCCCTGATTTAGAAGCACATCAGGGAATAATAAAATACACCCATCTTGAAAAATGAATACAACATACTGTATTTGATTTTTAAATACCACTTGATATACACACAGTAATCTTCTTGTCATTCCTTGGGTAGACCAACATTTTCAGGTAAGAAAAAAATATTTACCTTTATTCCTTCTTCAGCTAAAACTGATGAAACCCTTTGCAGTATCATTAGCTGAAACTCTGATTTATAGGACTTTACTGAATGCTTTTGCAGAGACTGAACAGCGAAGTCCAGATGATTCTCTAGAAATGTTGGAAAGCAAACACCTGCAGGGCTCTATTAACTTTCTGAAGACCCATTGCATCAAACCAGTGAATTTTAGCTGACACATCTTATTCCCAGTGTCAATATTTAATGAATTTTAAATCCTCCATTTAAAATTCATTAGACAAAGCCTCCGAGTAACTTGCACTATATCACCAAATCATATTTATTACTTACATGTAAAGCCAGTACTCAACAAAAGCATCAGAAAGGGCATCTGTTTACTATTGTACGCATACTTTTTTGATCCAACAGACTTCAAGGGAATTACTTTTGATTCACACCTGGATAAATTAAAAGAGACTTGTCCCCACTGTATTTCTAAGACACAGGTTTCCTTCATGGTGTAGCTGCCTTTAAAAATCAGGATATCAAATAATACTGATTTATAAAGCTTTTTCAGTTTTTTACATAATAAAAATACAAATTACTAGGAAGTTGTCTAAGAATTTGTTTTAAATAGCAATGCTGAAACATTTGTGACCATATATATTATCTATATAAATTTAAAGTTGGAAAAATGCGGTGAACTGTAAAGAACTACTCAAAACAGCTTTTTAGCTAGATCTCATTATATCCCACCATTTTCACTATTTCATTTCCCAACTTGATCCTAACTCCCAGCACTCGTTGTCCATGACAGTTTGCATCCATTTGTTGGGTACTTATATTGATCCTTGGTGTGTGCTAGGGTATCTGCATTTATTTTTTAATCTGCTGGCACGGTTCCTTTGTACACTGCAGTTTACACTTGTGACCCAAGTTAATGAACTTTTTTTTACTGAGGGACCATGTTTGAGCTTTATTGCAATTATACACTTCTTACTGATTGACTTCAAGCTAAATAGATGAAGTACTCCAGAAGATGCTCTAAGCACCCTAAACACATTCCAACTCAGCCCCGTTCTCTTGATTTTTTTTAGGCTTTAAAACTAAGACAAGAAAATATCATTGTCTGTTTCTATTTTGCATTATCAATTGGTCAGTTTTATTTGCGATTAAATGTACTTCCAATAATCTCAGTGGTTTACTCTGATTCCTCTATCAGTTCTTAAAAACCCTGACAGGCTTTTTATGACAAAGAAAGCAGTCTTAAAATTTGTGTGTGTTCATACCCCACTTAACACCTTGGAAGAAATGAACTTAGTCATGATAAAATTATTCCTAGTAAATAACTCTTATAGTCAGATTTCTTGAAGAGAGACCTGAGAACTTTGATCTGTAATACACTGCAAATTTGGGTCTTCTCATCAACACCTAGTGCTTACAAAAGGTAGGTCTCTCTGCACACATCCTCTGGCTTCGATTCAGCAGAATCCTTAATACGCATTACTTCAGATGGAAAATAACTTTAAACCCAATCCCTGTCCTCTGAAGTCTCAAAGGAGAGTAACACTGGCTAGTAGGGCTGTGTGAAATAGCACCGTTCCACTTCGACTTCCCTTTCGATGGAACAATATTTTGTTTCGAAAGCACTGTTCCATTTTATTTCATTGAAACTTTCGATGCTGTTTCAACGTTTCGCCCATAGGCTATTCTGCAGCCAGCGCTGGGAAGATCGGTGCTGCCGCTGGCCCCAGCCAACAGCACCAGCATTCTCTGCTCCAGGAGGCAGATCGGGGACCCACATCCCCGGGAGCAGTTTGGCACAGCCCTGGCAGCCTTCGTGGGGGTGTGGGCAAGCCCCTGATCTATCTGCCAGATGACAGGAGGCTGCTGCTGCTGGCTGGGACTGGTGTGGAAGCCAAGTAAGCATGGCTTCAGAACTCGAAATGTTTTGAGTGCCCTTGTGTCGTTTTGAAGCTGTTTTGAAGACTTTTGTTTCATTTGATTTTGCTGTTTTGAGCTGGAAACCCATCGAAACAGCTTTGAAACAAAACACCAAGAGAAATTTCGCACAGCCCTACTGGCTACTGTGCTTACTATTTTAATCACTGCTATGCCAAATAAATGTTTTGGGTTTCAGTTTCCTATTTGCCAGTTTCCTAAATCCTCATGCAAGTTTGCATAGATTTATAGTCTGAATGGTGCTGCTGATTTTTTAGATAAATATCTTCACATCTGAGAGAGAGGCTACAGGGATCTAAAAAAAAAAAAGTTATATTCTTAGTAATAGGAGTCTTTACTACTTGCCTGACAGTGCCAAATGGCATAGTAGATTTCATCTTGCCTCTGGGAACCATTTTAAAGCAATTCTCTTGCTCTTATTCACTTGCTGTTAATGGAATTTCCTATCTAGATATAAAGGTGTGGTAAAAAAAGCTCACGAGCTACTTAAGAATTATACTAGCAACTGAGTATGTGAAAAGCAGGAGCATGAATTGATCTTCAATAGCAAGTACAAGTACAATGTGAACTTGGACCCTGATTCTGCAAGGGACTGGACTACCCCAGAAAGAAGCAAGGCATTTGCAACTTGTCTTAGTGGAGGTTGATGTACTTGGTTAGTTTCAGGAGGTGCTCAGCATCTCAAAAATCTGGCCCATATTATGAAGATAGTCAAGGAGCATTCAAAGACTCTCCACTTAGCAGAACTCTAAGTTTAAAATGCAGCTATATACAGAGCTTCAAATATGTGCAGTTTATTCATCAGAATATTTTGTTTGCCTTCTTAGAACTACAAGCCCTGAAAACTGCATCTGAGATCTGACAGTCAGGACAAGTCTGTTCTGGCTTGTGTATTACCATTACTAATGCAATCGGTGGGCTCATCTACACAAGGCACTTTATTCAAGATTAGAGCAAATTACTGCACAGTAAACATTACTGTCTACATGTGCAGACACTTACTGCGCAGTAATTTGCTCTAATCATGAGTAAATTTGCCACCTGTAGATACAAGTAGCAAATTTACTCCTGATTACTTACTGCACAGTAATGCATATGTAGACAGCTGACCAGAAGCAAATGTGCTCCTGGTCAGCTGGGCAACAGGGGACAGGAAATTGCTCCCTGCCCCTGGGACCTGCCTGCTGTTGGGGCAGGCTCTGCCACTGGAACCCAGGCAGGGACTATGTCCCCCTGTCCTGACAGCAGGGAGCCCAGATAGTGACATGTATATACTTACTCATGAGTTTGATAAGTTATAAGCCAGTCTGCACAGTCAGAGCAAGGGGAGTGTGAATCAGAAAAGTGCTGAATGGGCACAAAGTACAAAAGTAATTAGTCAAAAGACTCCACATCTTTGGAGTCTGATTCTATTCCAGCAAGTGACCACATGAAAATGAGACAGCAAGACAACCCATATTTATCTTCTCTCAGTTATACCCATAGCAAATCTTCAAGAAGGATTTTTCCACAAGCTATCAGATCTGGAAACTCACTGTCTGCTCTGGGAATTAACCTGAGCTGCTTCTTTCTTGTGCACCAGTAGTGGTTTAAATATTACACAGCTCAGATATTACACTCTGTAATGCTTGTGCAACCTCATTAGTCTACATTTTGTACAGCTTGTATTCAGATAAATTCACTTTTTTATTAAAAAGTGAATATTGGGTGTGTCTACATGAGACATGTTAATGCACATTAGCCTAATTTAATGTGCATTACAGGTACACATCTAGACGTGCTTGCTCGTAGTGTGCATTGAAAATGGTGAAGTTAGGCTAATTGCACCTAAATTTGATACCTGAAAATGCAAGTATCAAATTTAGGTCCAATTAGTTAAAGTGCATAAAGCGCGTGTAGATGCAACCTTGCACTAACTTTAGTGCTGGGTCTGCTGAGCCACTAGGGGCACATGGCAGGGCTTCAGGGACAAGTGCGCTAACTTTAGTGGCAAGTCCCTGCATGCTTAGACACCTGCCAAAATCACTTAGTGTGCATTAACTTTAGTCATGCTTAAATGCACGTGTAGATGCACCCATTGAGTAACAATAGATGTGAGGTGTCCAGGATAATACCTCCATAGTAATTTTTTAATGAAGAAGCATGCTTTATAAATTCTGATATTGTTTGTAGTAGCTTACATACTAATCTGTATAATTAGTTCTTAATGATAGACTACTCAAGTAGACTTCTGATGTACTACAGCAGTTTTATTTTTACCAGGCAAAAATATGTTTAAACATTTTTCCCCAATGTCCTTGGCACAAAGATCTTTTCCCCCCAATATTTAGCATGTCTCATTGTTCCACTTATGTGCATTATTTAAAAAACATGGCTACCTGGGTGGTTGCCACATTTCTGCCTTTCTTTCTCAGTGCTGCATTATTAGCTGCATCCTGGTCAGATATTCTCCCAGGATAAATTCTTCTTGTTATTGAATGATTTTTCTAATTCTCAGGTATGACAAAGCAACTGTAGACTGAGCTTTCTGCTCAGCTTTAATAAAAAGGTAGTAAAAAGTTTTGTCACCACAGGCAGACTTACTTCAAAGAATAATTTGTGACACATTAAAAATCAAGAGGCTCAGTTTCTGTATCCTCATGATCTTGTCTTTATTATTATGTATTTGAAAGAAAAAAACATGACAGAGTCAGGGGCTATTACAAGCTCTGTTTAAACAGAAACATCATTGCAAGTCCAGGTTGTCTTTTCAGAGTGCACTTCAGAATGTCTGAGAAGGGGGAGGGAAGATAAGAGAGGCATGACCGAGCCCCAAATATTCTGGCCTTTTCAAATTACTAGTAGAGCCCACCATCTCATCCCACCTATTGTCCAAGAGGTGATAGGACTTTGTAGACAGAGAAAAATATTCCATAGAGCAAATGTGTGACTGTGTTGATATCCCATCTGGACTCATTTAAAAGGGTCTGTCCAGGTTCCTAGTATTACTACTATATTTACTTCATTATTTTAGGACATTTTTAAATAAAAACAGTGCCCATGGCAAGTGATTTCTTCCAGCACATTAAGTCAATCCAATATTGGAACTGTAACAATTGACATGCTTCCAGTAGGTATAGCACTGGAAGCCGGAGTTGGACAGGACTTTGGAAGTTATGTGAATTCTGCAGTTTCCACTCACAAAGTTTTTACCTTCTGTGTAACAGCAGGTTCATAATGGCTAGGCACAGACATTACACATAAACCGGTATAAGTGACTGGAAACTAGTCTAAGCCAGTAACAGAACAGAAGTTCAGTGCACAGACTGATTTATGGCAGAACTCAGTTTAAGATAGACTTGGATGGATGTAGTATGAGATTTGATCAGTTTAGGTTAGAACGGTTGATTGAACTTCTGTTCCAGATCCCTCCTGATTCAAGTTAGGTCACAATCCCTCACCATCCCAGGCACCATTACAGACCCTGCTAACCCCCCCCCTCACAGGGCAGTTGGGTTAGCCAAGGCCCGATTTTGTCTGCTCTGGCTAAGCTGGACTGACCCTGCCCCCAGGCTGTCACACAGCTGAGGCAGTAAGGCCTCTGGTCCCCAGCCCTGCATCCTGCCTGTGCCCATCAGCTGGGTGGGGCAGTGGGGTGGAGGTGAGGGAAGGGACCCCCTGACTTGCCCCTCCCAGCTGGGGTCTGCACAGCTGGGCAGTCCTGTGCAGCAGAGGCTGTCCCCCCAGCTGTGCCTACCTACCTGGGCTAGGCAGCCAGGCTGGCTCCACAGCCCCCCACTCCCAGGAATCGCAGCTTATTAGTGGCAGAGAGCCCCCCCCCCCAAGCTGGTGTCTGCACAACTGGTGAGGAAAGCTGTAGGAGAGATTCTGTGCTGGATCCCCCTCCTCCCTCCAGCTGACAGCAGAGTTGGGGGCATATGGCCAGCAGCCAATCATGGATGGCCCCCACTTGGCTAGGCTTGGCTGCCCTTGGCAATGTTCAGCATGCTGAGAGGCATGCAGGAACACCCCCTACCTTCTGGCCTCAGCCAGTGGAGGCATCTGTCCTACCATCCCACACCGAAGGGCTAACATATGTTCCGTTTGCTCCTGATACAGTCTATGGAGCTTAGATAAACCCATGTAGATTGGATCAGTTCTGCCTCAGGCTTTTTGAATGTCTGTGCTTAGCCAGTGTATGCACTGTTTTGCTCTCCTCTTCTGGATCCAGGACTTTCTGTAACCAAATGGAGAAGTGTATAATTCCATCAAGTACAGAACTTTGAGATTAAGCCAGGGCCATACTATTTCCTTTTTGTAGTTGAATAAATATGTAAACTACCTACAGGTAAACAATTTACAACCAAGACTGGCAACAAAACGACATTAAATAAATATATATATTTTAACTTTAGCACTGTTGTCAGGAGTTACTGGCTTGGATGAACAAATAAGCTGAAATGTATTTCTGTGACACAATCTGGACATCCAAACCATTCCTAATATAACATGGGTTGTTATTAAGAAGAAAAAAGACCAACTTATGAATAGAACAGACCAATTGGCCATTTTAGATTTTTTAGGAGCTAGGACAAGTCCACAAAGTTCACTAAATAGGTAGCTAGATGTTTAAGACTTCAAGTATTGACCTATTAATTATATCCCTGAAATATATATGTGCAAATACTAGATGTTCTTTATGGCATTAATTTAGTGATATGAAATTATAAATAATGCAATGAGCACAGTGCAATGGGGATAATCTGAATCAGCTTGGACAACTTGTACGTTATTACTGTGCTAGCAGAAACACTTTTCAATCTGTAGTCTGTATGAACCCACACATAATAAACACATGCAGTAAATATTAATTGGTAACAACAGTTAAATAATATAAAATAAAAACAAAAACCATGATCTTCCACTTGATCCATCCCATGCTTATTCCATAGGATTCTTTGCTCATTCTAAATTCTAGAATTTTCAAATCTACAATTAAAATTAAAATAAAAATAAACAGAGAAGAAGTAGCTACCTGGAGTCACTGGGTTAGTGCATTTTTTTAATCACCTGAGGAAATCAGTGGTGATATTCCCTGAAAAGATGACTACTCCCATAATTTAAAAATAACCTCCACATTAGGAAGACACCTTCTTCACCTACTGTTGCCATAGGGCATAGATATCACAGGTTCAACTTGCAAGTTAAATGCTTGAAATTCTAAAAATTCATAATCAAAGGCTCTATGTAAATGATACCACCAGAAAAGTCCTTTTTTATTACCAAGTGCTGATCTGCTAGGCAAATTTGAACAAGCCAGCATCCTGTTCTTGCCCATGTCTGTTACATTTTAGGTCTGCCATAAATTTAGTTTTTACAGATTCTGAAAATGAAGAGTCTCAAAGACTCTTTATGGATATTAAAATATGGACATAACATAATCTAGGTCTATGTGCAACACTGTATGCAAACAAGATTTTACTAGGTATGCAGAAGGCTATACAACAATTTTACATATGAAAAGTTGGTATGAGATACATTTATATTTTTGTAAATATACATACATTAAAGAAACATGAATACCAGCTAAAGTCTGGGTAGATCAGCCTGTAGGATCCGACCAACATCCTTTAGAGAAGGAAAAAGGTGCTACACTTAAAGCTAACCAGAACTGGCACCGAAACTCAGGAAATCCTGCGTTCCTATTATGCTGAAAGGGATGCCCTTTGTGAGGAAAGAAGTGCCTTTCTTTTCTACCCAAGGTGGTATTATGGTGTCTATTTAACATGCCAAGTATTTCTCAGGTACTAGAGCAAGTGGGAAAACCTTGACTTCTTTTTCAACCACATACTCATTTCGTTTTTAACATAGCTATGAGATACCACCAGTGACTCATTAGTGGTCAAGGACTGACTACTGTCAACTTTGAGCTGATGTACATTTTAGAGAAAATCCATATTTGGGATAGAGAAAATGTGTGTGGTTGGCTGTTTGTTTGGTTTTTTTTGAAGCAGCTGTTTTGTAACTACTGATTTTTGGAATGTCAGACAAAATCCTATTGCAGATGAGTTAGGTGGCAAGTGAAGTGGTCAAAATGCATTTTGTCACACTGCTATCATTATTTGATTTAATATATCAATGTTATATTTATATAACTAGAACTATATATAAAAACTATAAGCTGTAGTTATATTATATGTCTATAGATACATAATGGATGGGAGATGGAGAGATTTTATATAGCTGTCCATTATAGTTCTTTCCACCTGAAACATGGGGTTATTCAAGGAATAGGTTTTAATGAATTGTTTTGTTTCTCCCAGAGATCTTCACTCCTTTGATGGTTAAATGGAGCTACATTTTCTAAACCATGTACCTTGCAGTTTTCCAACCCTTCCACTCTTATTATTTCCTTTTTAGACAATATTTTAAAAGCATTTTCTCCATTTCTTTGTAAAAAGAATATCGAGCAATGTATACTGCTTTAGGGATTTATATTATTTTCCTAAGGGAAAAATAATTAAACAGAACAATTCCCACTCAAAGTTATATTTCTGTACTTTAGCATTCATGTCTTTTTAAGACGTAAGTGAGCATAGTTTTAAAATGAAAAATTGTGATTGATATTCCCAAGGAAATTTAGTATCCAAAAAAGGGGAGTCTCACAAATCGAAACCACGATAGAAACCACAAATGTGTTTGGGTAGGATTTTCAAAAATGTCAAGCATTGGCTTAACTCTATTCCTACAGAAATTGAAATTAAATTGACTTGAGTGGTAACAGAGATGGACTAAAAAGTGCAGCTTCTGAAAATCCCATCCTTTATGCGTTAGACTTAACTCTGGCTGAATTCAGTGGGCCTTGACCATGGCACAGTCACTGCTGTGTAACTGACTTTAACACCAGTGTAAATGAGTAGATAAATGATATAGAACCCCATGCCAGAGAAATGTTAATCCAATGAAAGCATTAGAGGTAAAACTACACTGTCAATACAAAACACTATTATTACAACCACACTGATGTAACTTATGGGTGTTGTCTACAACTTCCTCAAAGGTAGCTATTTCCTCAAAACAACAATTACATTATTACTGCCTTTCTTCCACCTAGTGGTGAACTGCAGAAATAGCATCTTACAGACCCTGTGACAAGCTGCTGGTTTGTCTGCTCCAAATCCTGATACACTTTACATCAGTCTCCAAAACCAATGTAAATTACACAGGTATCAATTTACCATATGTCCAGACTTCTGAAACCCAGTGGAAGATGAGGTCAAGACCTACAGCCTGATTTATAGAAATCTAAACCTCAAATTGTACAGAATACGGGCTTGATGTTTATTTTTAATAATTATTATTAAAAACCTTTTCCATGTTCCACCAGTGTCTTTCTTTCAATGCTATAATGGAGGAGCTTGGAATTTCACTCAAGAATCAGAAGAAATTAAAGAAAAGATCAAGAACTAAGGGGAAACCATCGTTCACAAGTATCCTCACTTGTCATCAGAGGCGGACACTGAGGAAAGAAACTATGGCATGAAAAAGACCCCTCCCCCCAGTGAAATATCAGGAATAAAACAAAACAAGGCAAAAAAAAAAATCTGCCTACAAGTTGATTAAGTTGATTATGGTGGGATTTCTGAAAATAGACATTTATTGTGTGCTTCAGAAATGCTGTTTGTTTGTTTTTTAATCTAGAAAAGGTACAGCAGTTAAATGCTCACATAGACTGATGTACTAATAATAATCTGGAAAATATCTCACCATTTCTTTTTAAATGAATTTGTATGCTCACCCATTTTGCATCTCTTTCTCCCTCCCTAAACATTAATGTATGTGATTTCTAAATAAATTTTTAAAAAAGGATACAGAGTCCTTTTTTCCATAATCCATGGGTACTATATGTTTTTTCTTATAGCTATTTTGTCTTAATTATATGGTAGTATTACTTCCCTTGCTTTTTAACATATGACTTGTAGTTGGCAAAACCACAGTGTAAGTCAGGCCTTAAAAAATCATGAGATTAGCTCAAAAGTCTTCATTACAAGATATAATTAAATGCTGGGTTCAATATATTTCCTTTCCAGTTTTGCACCTTTATGGCTAACATTTTGAAGGTTTCCCTTGCAATTGTGAGGAAAAGAAACTTACATTAAAAAGGAGGTGAGATTTTCATATAATAGCTTTAAGAAGAGATACCAGTGATCACAAAACTCATGATGAAATTTTGAGCACTTGCAACACTGTCATTGTTGCATTGCAATGACATTTCTCTTGGTACATGACAATAAAGGAATTCCTGATTTATAAAGCTTCCTTATGAAATACCAGCCAAGAATTTTGTAGTATAAATGGGCCACAAAAATAGCAATGATGACATGAATCTGCTTGGAAATAGACATGCTGATCTCTTGGTTATCACGACCTGATATAGGACTAGCTGTGATTAAGCACAAAGGAGTAGGGGACTTTCTATTGTACCCTACTCAGATATTTCCCCCAGCAGAAATCCTTCTGAGAAAGGAAGAAATACAGACATTCATAGCACTTGTACACGTGAAGTTTAGTCCTTGGGGTTGCATTCTATGCCCCTAAATTGAAATGCTGGGTTTTTAATTGAAACCCAGCATTTCAATTTAGGGGTTTCATCATTGTTACAGCGAGGGGCCGGATCCTTCCCCTCCTTCCCCCAGTGGAGCCTGACTGCAGCCAGGGGATGAGCTGCTGGTGGGCCAAGCGGCAGCTGGGCTGCGGGGGACCCTGGTTCTTCCCTCCCTGGCAGTAGCTCTCCTCCCAAGGCCACCTGGGTGGGCTGCTAGCAGGCCAGGTGCTGCCCCAGCTCAGAAGCAGTACCTGGCCGGATCCAACTCTTCCCCAACCCCAAGCTGGGGCAGCACCCAGCCCAGTAGCAGCCTGCCTGGGCGGCCCTGTGGGGGTGCTGCTGCCATGAAGGGAAGGACTGGGGCTTCAGGGAAGGACTGGGGCTGAGTGGCTCCCATAGCTCAGGGGCCACTCAGCCCACCAGCAGCTCACCCCCTGGCCATGGGAGAAGTAACCAGGCTCTGCCAGAAAAAAAAGGATTGGGCCCCACACTGCTTTTGACTTCAGCAGGTGCCTGATCCTTTTTTTCTGGGTAACCTGCCCACCTCTCCCACGGCTGAGGGGTAAGCTGACTAATAGCCACAATGCATCATTGCAAACGAAACTACATCAAGATGTAGTTTTGTTTGCAACAATACAAACTCATTTCAATCCCCCCAAACTCCTGCATGTGTGCAGCGTGACATCATTAAGCCATACAAAGTGACATTTTCATTACATCTACCTGGTAATGGTGTGACGTGTACAAGCACCCTCTTTAGTCACCCACTCTTTTCTCCTGCTCTCTGTGCCTTCAGCAGACCAGGATCAGACAACTTTGTCTCAGTTTGGGAAAGGGGAAGGGAGCAGTGTCTGCTCCGTTCTTCCCAGTCCCCAGGGGAAGTGGAATAGTGGGGGGAAAGATTCCCCACATCTGCCCCACACCAGTCTGTGGAACAGGGTGGGGAAGCAGCCTCCTCCACTGCCCTTCCAGTTTCCAAGAAGAGAGGAGAGGGAGCACTTGGACAAAGTCCCCAGCCTCTGCACCAAGTGGGGCAGTGTCAGGCTTAGGGAAGAGGCAGGAAGCAGCAGCAGCAGCTGCTCCTTTCCTGTCTTCTTCCAGACAAGTCCTAGAGAGGAAGAGAGCAGAAAGGCATGGCACCTAGCCTCTTCCCCAAGCCAGGCACTTTGTGAGCTTGGGGCAGGGGCTGTGCCTTGCCACTCCCTCCAGCCCCCCCCCCCCCCCCCCCCCCCCCC
>NW_017729032.1:219774535-219778760 GCF_001723915.1 Gavialis gangeticus
CACACACTTAGGGAGGGGAGAGGACCAGCAAGGCAAAGCCCTTCCACCCACAGGAGCTGTTCAGGTGTAAGAAGCAGACAGGGAATTCACAATGCTGCTCCCTCTTGGTCTTGTGCAGAGGGGACAATAGGAAGGAAGAAGAGCGGCCTTATACTTGAAAGGAATGGATATTATTTATTGTAGCTCAGATTCAGGAGTGATGTGATTTTAGATGCTGAACTCGAGATACCTCAAAGTGGCCTGCTCTGCAGAAACTTCTGAGAAGCCATCATCTGGAAGTATCAGGCCTCACTGTACCCTTTTGAGAATCATGGTCAGTAGAAACTACAGTAAAAACGTGAAGGGTTCCAATCAGAGTTTTAAAAAAAGCAAATCTTATCCCAAAGAACTCATAGAGCACATGACAAGAAGGCACATTGATTTTTTTTAACGTGTTTTATTTATTTCAACAAGGTTAAAAACAGATTGTATGGAATATAATTAGCATTCTGAGATCACGACCTAACAGCCACTTATTATTCTGCAGTTTGGGTGACCTTATTACACCAACAACCACAAGCTTCAGCTGTTTTATTTTTAAATGAATAGGGTAAAAAAAAAAAAGGTGGAAGTTTTATCACAATGTTCCATTTACTTTAAAAGGTACAAGACTGGGCAGCATAGACTATAAGCACTATACTTTTTCTTTAAAAAAAAAAAAAGTGGGAAAGCCTTTCTTTTCATGTTTTCATGAAATAAAAAACCCAAGACCTGAATAAGAATGCATTATATTAGAAGGCTTCTAAGTCTATCCTAACCATACCATTGGCTTAATGAAAGATACTACCCACAACAATTTTTGCCTTGAACAAAAAACCCAGATGCTTTTGTGCTTTAAAAAAAAAGTTAAGTGATCCTTTGTGCATTTCTGGCAAATATCTTGCAACAAGGCGCTGCTATCTGGGAACTGGAAGACAAAACTGTCACAACTGTTCAGAAACTGCAGACTTGGTAAAATGCAGGTTAGGGGTTTTTCAGGTTTAATAATCTGAAGAAGTGAGAACATGCCAGGAAGCTTGAGACAGTTCTGATGGCTGCCTGATGTGCTATGCTGACTACAGAGTAAGTAACCTATCAATATGATTCATCCAGCAACAGGCCATGCTGGTTTCCTTTGAAGTCCCTGGAAGGAAGGTGTATATTATAGCACTATAACAAAGTGAGACTGCATTACCTGAGAATTTAAAGAGGCTTTATAGCTTTTGCTCCTGGACTTTTCAACAAAATTACCCTTCCTTTTCCACCTCCTCTAGAATGCCAGGCTTCTGCACTCAAGCCAAGGAAACTAATGTATTGACATGATATACAATGTAAGCCACAAAACTAGTGTTTTCTGTGCTGTTCATTTTGTTTGACAAATGGAGTGATCTTTAGTTTATAGCTACTTAAAGTTATCAAAATGCAGTTTGGCAGAGGAAAGAGAAGGAACTAGATAGCTGATAGGATTAATGACGCAATAGAGAGCCTTTTACTTTTCCTCCAAAAGCTAAATTGGTGCAAAGATGACACAAACAGGTTCCCTAAAGCTCACAATCTGCCAGTCGGATGCCAGAAGTCACACATTGCTAGCCAACACTGTGTCTTCCTCCTCTGCCACTTCCAGTTACCCGAAAATGGGTTTGTCCTACCAGCATGGAACAGTCAAGCAAGTTCTTCTTGCCAAGTTCAGCCTTTGAAGGAGCCATAGCCACTCTGACCACTATGACTTTGTCGAATTTACAAACAATGAAACATTCCCTTTGGGGTGCAAGTTCTGCCTGGATACAGTAGTGTAACTAGGATGGGCAATAGGGGCACCAGCCCCAGGCCTCTTCCTCCCAGGATCCCTTCTACATCATGCAGAGCCCTGCGTAGCCTGGCCATAGGGAGCTAGGCAGGCACAGATCCATTCCCAGCAGTGTATCTGGTAGGGGAGGATGGGGAATAGAATGAAACCCTTTCCTCCTAGAGGGCTTTGCCATACAAGCCTCAGTGCTGCCTCTGGGGGTAGAGAGGCAAACAAGGAACAAGAAGAGGCCCCCAAGGAGCCTTGCTGCTGCTTGTCCCTTGGCAGCAGTAGCTCAGCCCATGCTGCTAAAGCAGCATCTGCCATTCAAGTGAGGAGAGGCCAGGCAGGTAAGGCTCCTCTCCCCTCATTTGTCATCTCCCCAGCCCTCTGCTCTCCAGTGGTCAGTATAATTCCTCACTCTCCCATCCCCTGCCCCAGGCACTGAATAAGCTTGCAGAGCTTCTGCTTGGATATTACTGATTTCTGCCATACTCATTTTCCGTATGCTTCTTGTTGTTTTTGTCCTACAGAGCTCCTGTATCCAATATTTTTGTGTGAGGTTTTTTCCCCCGCCTCTCAGAATGGTTATGATTTACTGCCCCATGGTTTCAGTTAAGTCCTTTTCTCTGATCCCAAGCCTAAATTTTAGGGTTTGCTTCCAGAAAACACTGCAGCTCTAACCATGCCTATAGCTTTGGGCACATACAGAACAATTGTCAACCCTTCTGAAGTTGCAAGAAGGCTGTCCCTTTCACCACTGTTTTCTGCAATATCTTCCAGTTATTGAAATATATATATATATATGTATATGTATGTATATGTATGTATGTATGTATGTATGTATGTAATTCCTTCTGGTTATTTAAAACTCCATTTAAACAAAATACAGATGAGAATTAAGCATCTACCCAAGCACTTTGCTGAATCAGAGCTTTCAGTATCATCTGTCCATTTCAAACAGGGTAATACCACTGTGAGGCTGCTTGCCTTTCACACAAATAGATTTCAGCTTTTAATAGCGGCATAAAGTACAAGCTAGTGTGTCTTCCATGGTCACATGTTATAACAGATGTCTGTATACAAAGATATGTCAAAAGCAAATGTCACGTTTTACAATTGCGCTAGCATAAACAAAACTGCAGCAGCCGAATAGCATTTTAATAGCTTCAGGAACGATATTCACAAACTCACTCCACAAGTGAGAATATGCATTGCCTTCAGGGCGGAAGGATAAGCAGAGTGTGAGCATGCTAACAGTGACATGGTAACAAATATGATTAGTTCTGACCTTTTCCTCATGTCCCAAAAAAATATAGTGATTTTTTTTCTGCATGGCAGCACAGTGTACAAATGAAGTTAATTAGAAAATTATCTGTCAGGAAAGCAAATGTTCTTAGTGTACTGGCTGATTACAGGCACGTACTCTAACTGTTTATAAAAGAGATGTGGAGCATTTTATTGATATGTTCAGTGACCCCTAGCATTACAACTACATACCACCACAAGCTGGTAGGGGAGCTTAGAGGGAGAGGGGGAGGGCTCTTGGTTCCTACCAAGGATTATTTAAAGTCTGCTAAGTAATTTGAAATGCCTGGATGAAAAAAAGTCTACAAAAACCTACAAGACATCACACATAGAAGCTGCCTGCTTTGACTGGGTGCATACAACCCATTACCATGAAGCTTTGGCAGTGGTTTTCAAACTTTTTTCACTAAAAAGTTTCAAATGGTGGTGCAGACCCCTTTGGAAATTTTGAATGGTGGTGTAGACCCCTCTGAATTGTAAGTGTGGGTATTCACATGCTTTTGATTGATGACAATCATCTTTCATGGACCCCTTAGACATAGTCTGTGGACCACAGGTTGAACACCACTGAGCTATGGCAATGCAGGGCTGGATGTGGCCTCTTGGGCAATCAAGTCCAATTCTCTGCATCTGCAGTCAGTCAGTGACCCAAGGAACCCAAATCACTTTAGAACAGGGGTGGACAAAATATGGCCTGCAGGCTAGATCTAGTCCTCCAGGCGATTTGATCCAGCCCATGGGCAGGTACTTACCAATTCCCTGTATCCAACCTGGTCCCAGGCTTCCCATGCTGTACTTGCATGGGGCCAAGCCCTGGTTACTCCCACAGGGGCAACAGGCACTGTGCTCCCACCCTCACCCATGGGACAGATCTGACCCAGGCCCTGCAGGAGGGAAACACCAGAGGAAGGGGAAGGGCAGCGGTGGCAGGTAGGGGAGGGGAAGTGGTGGCAGCAACAGTGGTGGTGGTAGGCAGGTGGGGGGGAGCAGCAGCACTGGGCAGAAGCAAAGCGGTAACCGGGCAGGTGGGAGAGGGGGCCCACAGGGGCCCAAGGCAGGGCAACAGGAGGGCAGAGCCCAGGTTGGCATGGGCATGAGGTCCATCTGGCTCTA
>NW_017729032.1:219783760-219785323 GCF_001723915.1 Gavialis gangeticus
GGTGGGGGTAGGCAGGGGGGGGGGAGCAGCAGCACTGGGCAGAAGCAAAGCGGTAACCGGGCAGGTGGGAGAGGGGGCCCACAGGGGCCCAGGGCAGGGCAACAGGAGGGCAGAGCCCAGGTTGGCATGGGCATGAGGTCCATCTGGCTCTATCACATGGGGCTCCCCAGGGTTCACATGCAATTCCTGGGTTCTCTGCCAAGCCACTCACCTCTGTGGAGAGCCCCACATGATGGAGCTGGCAGCCCAGCCCCACTCACTGCCACAGTGCAGGTCATGAACAATGGCAGGGAGCTCCATGCTGTAGAGCTAGGCTGGCTCCACCCATCTCCCTGCTGCCCTGGCTATGACCTGCACCACCAGTTTCATCATGCAGGGCTCCCCCTGGCAGTACGGGGTTTGAGCAGAAAACCTGGGAACTGCATGTGAACCCCATGCAATGGAGCCAGAAGACTGGCTGTGAGCAGTCTTGGGGGCCAACAGGACTGCACACCACAAGGGGGCTCCATCTCCTGTGGGTCATGAGTACCCCAAGGGCAGGCCACCTGCTGCAGCCGCTGGCAGCAGGGGCTGTGTGCAATGTGGGGGGGGGATATGTGATGGGCAAGTGTTTGTAAGGAGGGTCCCCACACTCACGCCCCACCATACACATGCACCCACATGCCCCATGCGCCACCCACACCCCCCCAACTACACTGCCCACAAACCCTCCCCCTCCACACACTCCATACCACCCACAAACCCCTACAAACACACTCCCACAAACCCTATACACCCACAGACTCCTACAAACCCCATGTCCACCCACCCACAGTCACATTCCCCCACATCCACACCCTCCCCCACATCCACAACCACACACATAGTTCCCCACAAATCCCATGCCCCCCCAACAATATACAAGAGTAAGGCTTCATTTTGAGCTATAGTGCAATTGCCTCTATATACACTATGCAAACACACAGAAATCAGGACAAAAATATTTTTTTAAATAAAATTAAAATATATCATAGTAGATGCTAGATTTTTAGGGGGGTGGGGAGGTTCCAGTTCCAAGATAGCAACTCCCTCCCCTCCTAAAAGGAGTACTTCCAGGGACAAGGGGAGGGATTTCCAGTGGCAAAGATCAGGGGTTGGGGTGGGACTTCTGGTCCCAAGACGGCGACTAGGGGACAGGGCACCTGTCAAGGGGTAGGGATATCCTTGCAGTCCTTGACAGTTCACCAAAACTCATTAAGTGATCTTTCAGCTGAAATAATTGCCCGCCTCTGCTTTAGAAAGCACAGCTACAAAGCACACAACTGGAAACACCAGGACTTTTAACAAAACATTATGTCACGTCATATAATATTACATTATAACTAGCGTGTATCTAATACGCTTTTATACAAATCTATAAATATATTGGCAAATAAATATAACTATCAAATAATTAAAAAATAAACAAAAATCAAAGAGGATCTGCTCACAGATGGAACAAACACTTACCAACACTGCTCCTATTACCTGCATTTTTTCAAGACAGGCCACTCCCCTTGAACAATGACTCCTCTTGGTTGGGGG
>NW_017729032.1:219790323-219794534 GCF_001723915.1 Gavialis gangeticus
ATAAATATAACTATCAAATAATTAAAAAATAAACAAAAATCAAAGAGGATCTGCTCACAGATGGAACAAACACTTACCAACACTGCTCCTATTACCTGCATTTTTTCAAGACAGGCCACTCCCCTTGAACAATGACTCCTATTCACCTCTCCTCCTTCATCCATTCTTCAGAACCAAGCTCCCAATGTCACATCAACATTAAGTCTGAGCACCCACATGTGATGGAAACAGTGGGTTTGGGAAAACAACTCTTTTCCCAAGGGGTCTGCTTTGCTGTAATAATTTCTACTACTTATAATCTATTTTCAGTTCAGTCAACGGGCAGTTTAGGAGTTTCTTCTTGGAGGCAGGATCAGTTTATTTTTCATAGCCTTTGCCAATGAATGGCATCCAGCAGGACTACTATGAACCTTCAATCCTATTGTTTTATTTTATTTATTGTAGTTTTAGATGAATATCTCATCTTATCCAAAAGGCTCAGAACATCTGGCCATCAACGGACAAAAAATCCAGAGATCAGAAACTACAGGACAGCCCCCAGTAGACAAAACTGGAGAACTCCAGCTCCCACTCATCCCCACCAACTACCACATCCCTGCCTAAGCCCAATACAAGCAAACTCTCCAGAGAGTCCCAACCACACTTCCCAACTGCTGTTTACATCCAGATATAAGAAACTTCTTCCCACTTCCACCAGTCCTTGCCTGCCCATGCCCATTCTTCCTCTCCCCAGAGGAGATACCTCTGTGCCCCTTCTAAGCCGACACTGCCTCTCCTAGAGGGGTAATGGCTGTACCAAAATATCCATATAACTTCTCTCCTCCCCACCCAACAAATACAGCATTATGTTCAAAAGCACCTTAATAGAAAGGAAATGGAAAGACCCTCTGTCCCTGCCTTTGTCATCACATGCAGGGAACACCAAGAGGAACCCTTAAGCAGAGGCATAACTTGAAAATTTGGCACACTGAAGTGGGCAGGGGGAGGAGGGACCTGGGGAGCAAGCACTTAACTCCTTACACAGGGACTGCTACGGCCTCAGTGCAAGTTCTCCTGACATGGGTTATTGCTGTGGTTGTAGCATGGGCACCCCCTCTGAATCGGTACCCAGGGCTAATGCCCCACTTGCCCACTCCAAGTTACAATGCTGCCCTTTGGTGGCACCCATCCAGGGATGTCAGCTGGCTTTATACATCCTACAAGTTGGCTGGGTCCTTCTCCCTCCATTCAGGCAGCCAGGAGGGTGCCTGGGTTGCATCCCAGCCCTCCCCTAGAGAGGAAAAGGAGAGAAGAGTGATGGCAGCAGCTCTCCAGTTCAGGGAGGCCTGCCAGCTTTCCTATGGTCTTAATAAATGGATTGATATATCTGTCATTAATTACTCCACATCAGACAAGTGGTCACCATGCCTCAATGACCAGCATTGCTGTTTACTTGTGTCAGCTACATCTTTCACTTTAACTATGACTTCCATTGGGAAAGATGTCATTGTACCTCCCTGCCACATAGAGCAGATTTCCCATCTGAAGCTAAAACCATACCTCTCACTGCCTCGTTTATTCCTGTCTCTACCTATATTACCTATAAAATGGAAGTTACATGATTAAAATTGGCTCAATTGTTCCTTTGCCATTCCAGAGATAAGAGAAAGTGGAGAGTTTCTGATTCACCACTTGACAGTGAAGTGCAGAGAACCCATTTAGGGACTCCCCTGCTCTAGGATGGACTTGTATAGTACAGCATCTTCTGAGCTAATGATAGAGGTCAGTCTTCAGCACTTAAACTTAGCCCAACTGAAGCACTGGCCAGGCTGAAATCCCCAACAAAGCCAACTGGATAGAAGTTGTGTAGCGACTGAAATCCCTGCTGTGCCTAGCTTTCTGTAGATACTGTTCCAGGTACTCTCAGTTTGTGGCAGATACAGTAGTGATCACCAGGTTCATTATACACATGAATAGGTAAATGAGAAGAACTAAAAAGCAAGTTTCATTTAAGGAGCAGTAAGCAAAGCCCTGCAGTCCTTTAGTCCTTCTAGGTCAGGGATGCTCAATCCCTGCCCTGCAGGCCAGATCTGACCTGAAGACCCATGCTATCCAATCTGCAGGGGTGCCAATGGGTTTGAAAATTTGGCGGCAGGGAGCAGTGGCAGCAATTGTAGCTCCCTTGCTGCCAAATGTTCAGACCCACAAGGAGCCCCACGGGCTGGATAGCATGTTAGATTGGTTGGCAGAACTCAACAAGCTCTAGCCCCTAACTCTTGGCTTCTAGTCTGGAGAAAGAGGAAGCAAAAGGACCATCATGCAGTGGATGAGCCATCCCTGCCCCTACTAAATGAATCTTCCAAGGGGAAAGCAGCTGAGAGATGAGATGATTTCACAGTGCTCACTCCTCTGCCTGCCTGCTAGAAACCCCTCCCACAAGCTGCAACAGTGGCCTCAGGTGCAGCTAGCTATGGGGATTGCAAGCATGGGATGACAGCTGCTGGAGAGAGGAGCAGCTGGCAGAATGGGTCTGTTTGGTTGAACTCCAGCAGATGGTAGCAGAATTACAAAGGGTCGGGGCAGGTGTGTAAGGGCAGGCTGGCAACCTTGGGGTGGGCCCTGAGAAACTCATGGGAGCTCCCATGTTCCGTTCATCTCTGGCAGAGATGTAGTGAGCTCTTTCAGCGCTTGAGGCCGGGGAGGGCAGTGGTGGGAATTATGGTGACCACTGGAGACCTGGAGTGGGGGGATGAGAAGGAGAGAAGCCTGGCCTCTCTTCTCATTTGAGCCACCGAGAGACAGGCAGCAGCACAGGCACCCAGGGATTGCTTCTGGTGCCCCATTCATCCCATCCGCAGGGACAGGGCTTGGCCTTTCTGGCATAGTTCGGAGCATGGCAGATTCCCATATTTATAATAAGTGTACTGCCAAAAGCCACAGGCACACACCACTTGAGCAGCCAAGTATGTGACTGAAAGCTGCTGTAATAATACCGTGATTCCAATACTTCCATCCAAAGGTGGATTTGAGCATCTGCTATAGATGGGTATTTTGTTATTAATAGCCCCAAAGTTATCCCCCTGCCCCTCCCAATATACTGCTGAGTATGGGGCTGCTTCTGTGGCCAGGGAGCACCAACCATGATAGATACTCCTGCATGCGGTCATGCAGATGACCCCTTTAAGTTGGTGCCTGGAACTGGTGTCCTGCTAGCTCTTACCCCCCTAGTTACACTACTGATCTTTGGTGAAGTCACCATTCAAATTTAAATGGGGATTCTTTTTGTAAACACAGGAGGGAAATAGAAGGAGAAAACATTGCTAAAAAGTTGACCGTCGGAGGTGTCCTTTCCACAGTTCCCCCTATGAGGAGGCAGCCCTGAGCAGTCAGCCTGCAGCCTTTTGTTCATTTTTCCCTAAGCCACAGAAGAAAAGGTTCACTTAAGTAAATATATTCCTAGATCACCTAAGGATGGTCTCCATGCAAAACAATCTACTTAAAAGCACTCTGGGTACCGCTGTGTGGGGCACATATGGACAATCGCATGTGTGGGAAACGCACAGCCTCTGGAGTGTGGGCAGTGCCCCACCCCAACTTTTTAAATGTAGTTTGCAATGGTCCTTTTTGATGCTGGAGAGTCAAAGACAGACGGCAGGATGTGCAAGGAAGATGCTATGAGAGAGAAAGAGGATCAGCTCTTGAGCCAGCATGACCATATGTTTCCTATCACAGCTAAGAGCGCTCAGCAAGAGCAGGCAAGTGCCAGCCACTCAGTGCTGTGCATTTTCCCAATGAATCACAATTATAAAAACACCTGCACTTGATAACTCAGTGTGGATCTCCTGTAAGATATTCACAAACTTTACCAGTGCTCAACGTTTCATAGTTTCATAGTTTCTAGTGTCGGAAGGGACCTGAGCAGATCATCTAGTCTGACCCCCTGCCATGGCAGGAAGAGCACTGGGGTCAAACGACCCCAATAAGGTGGTCATCCAACCTCCTCTTAAAAACCCCCAGGGTGGGAGCCTGCACCACCTCACTTGGAAGCTGGTTCCAGACCCTAGCCACCCTGACCGTGAAGTAGCGCCTCCTGATGTCCAACTTAAACCTTCCCTCCGCCAGCTTGTGACCATTGTTCCTGGTCACTCCTTGCGGCGCTCGGGGGAACAGGGACTCCCCCAGCGCCTGCTGATCCCCCCTAACCAGTTTATAACAGGCCACAAGATCCCCCC
>NW_017729032.1:219795104-219810889 GCF_001723915.1 Gavialis gangeticus
GGGGGTCTATAGTAGACTCCCACCAATAGGTCCCTTTCCCCTCTTCTGCCTTGAACCCTAACCCAAAGCACCTCAGAGTGCTTCTCCCCTGACTCTTTACTAATTAGCGAGGACGTGTAGTCCTCCTTGATGTAGAGTGCCACTCCTCCCCCTCTCTTTCCTATCCTGTCCCTCCTGTACAGCCTATAGCCCTCAACATTCACCACCCAATCATGCTTGGAGTCCCACCAAGTCTCCGTAATCCCCACAATGTCCGGGCTGGTGTCAGCCAGCAGGAGGGCAAGTTCCTCCTGCTTGTTCCCCATGCTACGGGCATTAGTGTAGAGGCATTTCTTGCTGCTGTGGTTCTTCAAGATAAAAAAAAAAATGATTTTCCAAATGTTGCTCTCTTTCTCTCCTTTTTTTATTTTTTTTAAAGATCCACCTGCGTTTCTTTATGTAGTAACAGGAAGGTTTCCAAACAAAATCTTCAAAAGTAAGTAGTGATTCTAAGTGCCTAAGCTGAGGGATCTTAAAAGAGACCCTGACTTTCATGAAGTGAATACCCACCAGAGAGTAAGTTTTGCATCCTGGGCAAAACCCTGCCAGAGAGCAGGGTACAGGGGAGATGCCATTAAGGGCTGTAAAAGCAGGTGCCAGTCATAGGAGGTGGTGCAGGGTTGTGAAGTTTTATCTGCTCTGGGAATCCAAAATGTCCCTAACTGTGGCTGTTGAAGCACAGACTGTCCACCCCTGTTGTTATTACAGCAGCAGTGCAGTGTTGCTATATAGCCAGATGGTGCTGCAAGAGCAGTGGAGCAGGACTACAGTTGTTGTCACAACATGAACACTACTCTGGGGCTAGCATACCCCACTTGTCCACCCCAAGTTATGCTACTGGTGCCCACAACTTCAGGGCATCTCCAGCTGACCATCCAACACAGCTACCCAAATTATGAGGCAGACAAGGGGTTTTTTTAGGTAATTCTGATATCTTTTATTAGACCAATTCAAATAGTTGGAATTTTTTTTCCAAACTATTTGAGTTGGTCTAATAAAAGCTATTGGGTATACCCAAAGAATCTTGTCTGCCTATGTCCTTAGACCAACACGACTACAACCTACACCCAAATTAGTATTCACTTTGGGAATCTGGGCCAGTAGAGGCAAATTACGCTCAGTTCAGCTGAGGAAAACAGTGTTGGAAAATTGTGTTCTGTTTTGCCAAACTTAGGCCCAGGGCAGATACAATACTAGCTAACATATAGCAGCCTAGAGGATACTATTTATGAGGCTGGCTGGATCCCATATAATATGCCGTGCTGGCCAGGAAGAAGATGGAGTGCTGTGTACTCTGTCCTACCTTCCCCAGCATCTGGCATTACTCTGACTCGCCCTGAAGCTGGAGTAAGGGGCATAAAGCTGGCCATACCCAAGGATTCTCCTATGATGGAAGAAGTCTCATCTGCACCTTGTTAACCTTTTTCTGCCTGAGATTTTAGAAGAGAAGCTGGCTAACCCCCTTTAAAAAGGGAGCTGGCAGCCTTACTGTTGTCCTTTTGGAGGGGTGTTTAAGAGCAGGAGACCTGTCTATGAAACTAGTGATTGTGCTTGGCCTTGTGTCCTGTGCAAGGGTGGGGAAGGACACACCAAGGCCTGACGCTTGCAGGCTATCAACAGAGCAGCAAGAAATTTGGGGTGGGTGATTTTGCATATCCTGAATCATGGCTCTTGCATGTCTGAGTTGCTGGAGAGGGAAGAGCACAGTGATACAACATCTGTATTTCCATTATACACCAAGAGGGCTAGGAGAAATGTCTCCCAGATTGCTCATTAGGCCCGAATACGGCAGCCATGCTACTCTCTACACAGGCTTATATAAGAATGTTAGTCTGGCCTAATGGAAAAAAAATCCACAGTGCAAGGTACTAGCTTAGTTCGGAGCATGGCAGATTCCCATATTTATAATAAGTGTACTGCCAAAAGCCACAGGCACACACCACTTGAGCAGCCAAGTATGTGACTGAAAGCTGCTGTAATAATACCGTGATTCCAATACTTCCATCCAAAGGTGGATTTGAGCATCTGCTATAGATGGGTATTTTGTTATTAATAGCCCCAAAGTATTTAGCAGGGAGGAATCTTCACCTTGAAACCTTATAAAGGGCAGAAAAGTAGACTTGTAAAGTGCTGTAAACAGGGATGCTGCTGAGCCTTGTAAAACAATGTGGTGGGAAGCGTTTACAAGGTTATTACAACTGCCCTTTATTTCCGGTTGAGATCCAGCCTGGTGAGTTACTGCCAAGCATGGTAAATAGTTCAAGTTACCTGATTAGTCAGTAGGGGATCCAATTTAGCTGATCAAAACTGGCAAAAGAACTTGCTAGGTCCAGTTTATTCAGAAACACTTGTGAAGGCTAGTCAGGCCTTTTCTGGTTAGCCAGTCAGGTGTACAACCATAGCCTGAGGGGCGGCAGTGCCCTGTTCTAGCAAGAGTGATGCTGTGGGGCAAGCATGGGTACAATATTGTTTCTGCAAATACGGGGGTGCAGCGGTATATGGAAACTATGCAAGTGTGTAAGGTTGTAAAAATTTTGTAAAGAATATTTTCAAATTATTATATAAAGGGTTTCCTAAGAGCAAGCAGGTTACAAAGGAATTTTTTTCACTCCGTCTTGTCCTGGTCTTGGGATGCCCTGCAATTTTGGTCTGAAAATCTAATGAGGTAGGGTAGAAATACAACCATCTGGATAATTTGCTAACTTTGCTAAGCATAGGAAATGGTAAGACAAGTGGAAAAATTGTCAGTCAAATGAAGGATGCATTATTTTGGTCTTATTTTGGTCCTCCATAGAAGTGTCACAAAGAATTTCAATGTTGTGTTGTTGATGGCCACTTTATTTGAGAAGTAAGAAACCATTGTTTTACCTAACTCTCCAGATTCAGGCAGTTTCCTCCCATGGGCCTTTATGCATGAATAAAGCACTAACTTTGGAAAATGCTGAACAGTTAAAAAGCCATGTCCTCTCATTTCCAGGTTTTTGTTCAACATTTGCATCCATTCAGGTTAGTTCCTCTCTGCTTGATAAAGTGAAGCATAATCTAGTTGCAGCATAGCAAATAAAGTCTAGATGGTGAACTCTGGAGAAAAGAAATCTGTGAAAAGCCCTCTTATTTATTAACTTAGTCAGAAAAGTTTGCACCAGATTTTTAAAGGATTTAGATGCTTAAAGTTCCAGATAAGCACCTCCTTAACTCAGATTTTTTTCTTCAAAGACACCTCTAAATTTAACTCATTTAAATTTTATTCTAAAGACCTGTGCATCTTGTCTAGAGCCTGTTGCATGGAATTTTGCCTTCTAGATGTATTCTAAATGCACTTCCTCTCATATGTATGTATGTTATATTCATGCATACACATGTGTGCATGCGCACACATGCGCAGAAATATATATTACTGTGGTTCTTAATAGTTCCAGTTCTTACCTTTAACTCATATTTTGACTGCAGATAAATAATAGAGCAGATCTTCTATTGCAAAGAACTCAGAAAGCGCACAACAGGTCGAAATGTTTTTGACACAATTGATTCCTATTTGAAATTTTTGCATTTATCTTGTTAATCCTGTGTAGGTGTTTGCACATCTAGCAGTGCTACTATTGCTCACGCCACCCTGGTTGAGAATCACTGGCTGCATCTACACGAGATGCTGACTATGCAGCCATTACTTACTTCAGTCATTTAGTGTTTATACAAGTACTACTAAATGACTGTGCAGTAACCGGGTTTACTGCAGAGTAGTGTCAAATGGCTTTTTTCCGACGCTGACTGAGCAGTAGCTCATTGCGACTGCACAGTAGCGTTGCATCGTGCTTCCTGCCATGCGACACTACTGTGCAATAATAAAGAGCTACTGCGCAGTCAGCATCTTAGGTAGACGCGGCCAGTGGTTCTCAACCAGGGTGGCGTGAGCAATAGTAGCACTGCTAGATGTGCAAACACCTATACAAGATTAACAAGATATATCCACAAATTTCATAACTATTTCATAATTATTGTGTTCTGCATCACTCTGTTTTTATTACTGAGTGTCTTGTTTCTGAGCAAATCAAAAGGGAACTTGGTGCATTCACAAGGATCCCCTAACTTTTGAGTCAGGTTTTGGTAAAAGGCTAACATCTTTTTTTCATTTGTTGTTAGCATATGGGCTGTAACAACAGCAGAATGCTGAATCCCCACTAGAAGCTTGTTTCTAAAGCAACAGACTTAGTGCAAACATTTCAATTTCATCACCAACTTGAAGCAGAATCTAAATGTTATATCCAAACTAAATTAAACTATGTTCTAAAAAACAAACAAACAAAAAAACCCCGAAAAACAACTTGCCCATAAAGTGTGTCACTGAAGGACTGAAAGCTTGTAGTTAACAATGATTTAAATTTACAAGCAATTATATAAACAACAAAGGAAGTGCCAACAGCCTGAATCAGTTCTGGTCCATGCAGTCTAGAGCTGCCCTCTCAAAATGAAAGATGACCTTTGCTGTTTACAGACATGCTACAGCCTTATGTAATGGTAGCTGCTCCAGATAGAGCAGATTTTAAAAAGCACACCCTGGATGTTTTGCTGCTCACTGCAACTTCCATTCAGAAAGATCAGCGAGTCTGTAAAAGGCATGACCTTAAATATATAGAGAGAGATGACAGGAAAACTGACTATTTAAAAATGAAACATCAAGGAAAAATTTGGGTGGAAGCATCTTTTACTTTAGTCCCTTTTATAAGCAGGACAGTATGTTTGCAGTTTACTAATGGCTAGAGAAATAGGTTCAGCTGGACTATAACTTTTGTTCTAAATTAAAATGGAGGCTTTGCATGTCTTTAGTGCTTAATCTCTCTAATCACAACACTGAGTTACTGCTAATCTAGCATTTTATTAACCAACAGGGATTTTTTAATCTATTTCATTTGGTTGGATTACATGTTCCTTGAGATTAGTGGTCTGTACAGAACACAGGGGCAGGATTTCACTTCCTCACTGATGGGGAAGGAAAGGCAGGAACAAGTTCTGCATCCTAAAATTTGTGGCTTCGGAGGCTTATTGCTTTAGGTGCTGAGCAGGCTGTCAAGCATTTACAACAGGAAATGTTATGCCTGCATATTGCTCAGCACTAGAGAAAACATAACCCAATATTTTTGTACGTGTTTTGCAATGTGTTGAGGGTGATTCAAGTACCAAGATTTCTGTGCGTCAACACTGCACTTCACTTCTTCAGAAAGATGCTGTCACACAAAGTATCTGCAACCTCCCTAGGAATAATGAATAGATGTCCCTACTCACAAAATTTGCACTATCTACCCTGAAAAGGAATTTTAAAAACATGCCTCATTTTTCAAAGTAAAACTCCAAGGTCCACATTAGATGGAATAATCTTCAGAGGGGGAGGAGGAGATGATCCCAGAGTCTGACTAGCTTTGGGACATACTGTGAGGCCTTCCTCTTTCAGAGAGCCTTTCCACCAGGAGTGTTTTTCATAAAGTATGGTATTTCCTACTACCCTTTCCCCACCCCAAAAAATAACCCTACCCAGAACAATTTTTGAACTCTGTAAACTGAATTTATCTGTAGCTAGCCCCCAGATTTCTAAACTTACAAGGGAGTTTAAGGCTTACACTTAGACTTCATTTATTGTGCCCATACTATGCTTATGTGGAAGGCATTCAGATACTACAGTGATATAAAACCACAGACAGACAGACGTAGTTGACTGAACAATAGCCTAATTAAAGACAGCAGCCTCTGCAGATTTTCAGTAGCAAAGTATCAGAGTCTTTTTTTGCTTTTATTTTTGGTATACAAAAATATACTATAAATCATATCAATAGCCAGCTTACTGTAAGTGCTAACAATGAAAAAATATTATGCATGAATAGCACATTAGCAATTGCTTCAATAACCCACCCACATTTAAGAATACTTACTTCTTTATACTTCCATTTTACTTGAATTATTTCCTTTAAAATAATCTAACCATATTTTGGAATGTTAAAAAACAAACAAAATAAAACCTTCCTACTTTCATGCCTATCATAGATAAATTAGGTCCTTCAAGGTGTAGAAGTCACTCCTAGAAGGCAAAAACACAGCCCCCTATTCATAGCCTACTCTAATTTATTAAGTTAGGGGTGATCCTTACTGGCATTTCCCAAGAAACTTCTTGCACCTTCACCCAGACCCTTTTCTGGGTACACATTGATGCATGTAGATGATCCTCACAGATGTGCTGTTTGGGGCCTGACCCCAAGGTGCTAAATCTGCCCATATCAAGGTCTGGGGCACATTGTGTGTCTACAATAGCTCTGACCTTTCTTCCTGCCACTTCAACAGTGACCATAGATTTTCCTTAGTATCTTCAAGGGTCATTTTTTCCAGGCTACAGTCCATCATTTCCATCCTCCCTGGTGGTGGATTCATTCCCCTTTGGCTCTACCTTGGACTCCTAGGACTTGGGATATGTCCACAGGATGCTGGAGCATTCCCTGGCTATGTGCCCCATCCTACCACAGCAGAAACAGATTATGCCTGGTTGGGATCACCATGGCTCCTTTGTCTCACGCTCTCCCTTTTAGACAGAGTCGCAGAGGCTCATGGCTCCCCCTCCTCTAAGGCCTCTAACTTGTGCTAGTTCCCCTTGTTCACTATCAAAATGTTCTACCAGTTGCAATGCCTCTGCTGACTTCTTCAGGCAGTAACACTTAACCCATTTCTGGGTATTTTCCTCTAGGTCAGACAGAAACCATTCCAGATGGATCTGGTCACATACCTTAGAGGTAATTGTGAGCTTTAGCCATCTCTCCATGATATTGGCCAGGTTTTGCAATAGGACTCTTGGAGGTCCGTCCTCCTTCTTCCTTATCCAGAACATCGGTTGGTGCTTCTCAGGTATGATGTCAAGCCAGTATAGAATTTCCTTCTTAACTTTATCATAATCCCGCCTGTCAACCCTGGATGTGGGACAGTGTCCCATTTGGGCTCAGCCAAGGAGGAGAACCCTTAACTGTCCAGCCCATCTGTTTCTATCCAGTCCAGAAGATACTGCGGCCTGCTCAGACATGTCAAGGAATACCTCTAGGTCATCATCCCACATCCTCTTAGAAATCTTTAATTCTCTCAGGCTCTGTTGAACCCATGCTTGCTGTTTTGCTAGCTTCTCTTCTAAAGTAATCTGTCAGGCCACCTGCTGTTGCTGCTGCTGCAGGAGCTGACCCATTAAACCCAATGTTTGCTGTAGGGCTTCTGCCCCTGCCATAGCTGCTGGCTGAAGATTCATATCTTTCTCCGCTGTTGAGGTTCCTGGCCAGTGCACCACATTGTTGGGGGTGAGTGGTATAAGGCCGTGATCCCCACCTGTCTGATGCTTTACTGGGGTGAGCCATGGGGAGAACTGGATGGTCCTGTCACTACCCAGCCTCTGATGTCCTTCTCTCACCCACCACATCTTGATGCCTATTTTTAATTGTCAGGAGTTGGATATAGGCTGAGTGACGATCTTACCCATTCACTCAAATGGGCTTTCTTCGTGGGTCAATCAATTGATATCAGTCTCTTTAAGATCCATAGAATAATTAATTCAAATCAATTTTACCAAGGTTGTTACTCTGCCCTAGAACCTCTGGATCAGGGTCAATGTGCCTTCCCCCAGGAGAGGAGCTTTTACTCCTGCTGGGTCCCTGGTATTTCGGATGGGAAACCCATTCTCACCAACAACAAAACAAAAAACAAAGAAGAGGGAAAAAAAGAAAAAAAAGCTGGAAGGGCCCCTATATGACTCTCAGAGCCATGTGACAGCCACTTCCTCCCTTTCTCCCATTTTGCCACCTCTGCACTTCTGTCTCCACTGCCCAGCTGTCCCAGTCAGTTCCCCGGCACAACACGTCCCGCGTTCTAGTGGTTGTCCTCCAACCACCTTGGTCTGTGGGCCCAGCAGATTCTCTGCCATCGTCCATGAAGTGCTGATAGCTGGGAAGACTTCTGGCTTTTCTTCCATCCGCTAGCTGCAATCTTCTCCCTGCTGCCCCTCTCTGGGGATGGAAATACCTGTTCTCATGCTCTCTTCACCGATCCAGAGGGAGCACATGCTCTGAAAACATGGCTGCATGCTCTCTGCTCTGGACCAGCTTCTCTCAGCACCTGAGATAATTACTTTGCATTTACGTTCCTCAGGGCTTTCTGTCCCTCTCTCTTCCCCTCACACTCCTACATTTTTTTCTAGTTTTAATGAAAAACAATAGTTCACATAAATATCACAGTGTGCCATTACCTGTGCGGTTGATAGATGTCTCAAATAACTATAGGAAGTGCAGGAATTTGTTGGGTTTTGTAAAAAAACAATTCCATAAACCAAATACATATTGATCATTGATTAGTTTTAAAAAGCAACAAATACTTTCTTGCTCCTTTTGGTTCTGAACCAATGTCTTTTTTAGTTAACAGTTTGAAATATCACTGCAGTATAGATGATGCCAAAATGCATACCTGCAACATCTACTAACATCTCTCTGCAGAGAACCTCAGGGATGAAGAATGTAGCAAAAGAGGGAAGGAAGATCTATCAGAGGAGGCAGTGAGCTCAGCAGCCATTTTTCCTCTCTTTGTATTTTGTAGAAATCAGTTAATGTGAAAGGCCATGTTTTAAGTAGACATTAAATCACCAAATAGCTTATTTTAAAATGCCAGCATAAATAGTCTGACATGCAGTAATTCATGAGTTGTAATCTGCAGGCAGACTCCCATCTAAACTGCAGGGAACTGTTAGCAACAACTGCATTTACGTAAATGCCTTTCTATGAAAAATATTAACATGCTTTTCTTGGCTGATGTAGACAGGGTCTATCTGTGATTATACTGATAAATCTAAGTTGGACTATAACTGTTAATATGACTTCATCCCTTTATGGGAAGAACAATATTTCAGTGCTGTTCTAACCCAGCTTCCCTGTTTTTTGGGAAACCCATTTGGATGGAACTTGAACATTTATTTTTAAAGTAGTGACCATAACCCCTCACCCTGGATCTTCTCCAATTGTCCTTTGTACAAGAAGTGCTATTACAGCAGGAAGTCTCAAATGCTTTCATGTGCTGGGCTGGATGCTCTCTTATGAGCCAACCTCTTGTTCCAGCAACACTGAGATTAGCAATTGCATAAGGTGGCCCCTTCTCCTTTCCTCTGCACATACTCAGGTATCAGTTCTCCTCAGTTTCTCCAGATCATCATTTTTTCTCTCTAGCAATTCCCTTCCACTCAGAATCAGTCCTCTTCACAATCAATTTCCTACCAATCTCACAGGTTAGGAACAGAAGTTACACAGAAACCAGTTTTAAGTGATCAGAAACTGGTTTAAACCTGTAACAGAACAGGAGTCCAGTATTCATAAACCAGTTTCAAAATGGCAGAAACTGGTTTAAGATAAACCTGGCTGAATGTAGTATCAGACTTAACTGACATGGGTCAAACTGGTTTATGAAACATCTTTCCCAGACCCCTTCCTGGTTAAAGTTAAATCAAAGTCCCCCAGCATCCCAGCATGCTTTCCAGCCCTGGGCTGGGCTGGGCCATGCTATCTGCTCCAGCAGAAAAGGGTTGAGCAGGGTTGTGGGGAGGCAAGGACTGCCCCCCCCCTCCCCCAGCAATCCCCAGCGGGGTCTGGGGACAGGGAGGAGGATTAAACTGTCCTTCCCCTGAGTACAGAGCTGCCCTTCCCTGCTGGCTATGACTGAACTACAAATCCCAGAGGCACCTGAAAGCAGGAAGTGATGAGCAACCTTGCAGAATTCTGCTGCTGTGAGTCTGAGAGTCTGGACTGCAAGTCCCAGAGACCTCAGGGGGCAGCAGGAAGAGCAAGTGAACACACAGTCTACGCTGGCTACATGCCAGAGAGGCATGCTCTAGCACCCCTGGCTTCTGGCCTGAGCCAGTGCAGGTATGTGGCTGCATTTCCTGAATCAAGAGTGAATGTCTGTCCAGTTATTTCTCAGTTTAATCTCTGCATCTTAGACTAACCTGCAAAGACTGAATTGATTCAGCCTCAGGCTTTTTGACTGTCTGTACTTAGTCACGATCAATTCCCCTCACCTGCAGACATGTAAAAATGATTTTCTCCTCATACACAATTGATTCCCTCCTTCTCCTTTCCCTTGATCACTTCTCTTGAGCCCTTTCTCCACCATCCATTATTATTTCAGGATGTTGGGCCTTCTCCTAACTGTAAACTCAGTCACAGGCCCAGCCCAGCATTTTCATGCCTCCTTTCTTTCCATATTTTTCTGTAGTAGTAAGTAAGGGTTAATGTTCTTCCAAAAGGCTGACATGATGACATCAACAGGAAGTTGCCACCCCACCTTTGTATGTGTGTTTGTGTTGCAATAAAGCCTGTTTAACAGCAAGCAGTTCTACCTTTTTCTGAGCTATGCATAGCACACTTTCCATACCTTTGGGGTCCTACTTCTTCATCAATACTCTTCAGGACTCCTGCTTCTTGACTCACTAATTGGCCAGCTTCTATTCTGGTATTCTCCTAAAGAAACTACTTTGTCCTAAATATGTTGGTAATATTTTTTTGACCAAGTTGAGTTCATTCTGGCCATAGTGGCTCCTTCCTGTGGTAATTTCTGTTATGCCAAAAACTTCTTCTTATGAAGGTGGTAAGTTCTCCAAATCAGAAGAAGTGAGATTCCCACAGAGAGTAAGCAACACAGAGGACTGTTTCACTGGTGGGGAGAGGAAGTTGCAGGAAAGCATATAAAGAAGAGTGTTTGGGTAACTGAAGAGGATGAGGAAATAGGGCAAATAAAGAGACAAAACTATGGCACTTATCTGTTTCCTGATCATTTAGAAATTTGAGTGAGGTGGAACTGGCTTAGTAGCCAGCATGTGGTCTGCCAGCTAATGGTGAGAGGTGTCTGTGTAAGGCAGAGGGGACAGGGAGGGGAATCGTGAGCAGAGAGAAGCCAGGCAGAAGCTTGCAGTCTCTACTGGAGCCCCAGCCAGGGAGCACAGGGGAGGGCCCAGTCCTGCTGTGGAGCAGAGAGCCCCATGCAGCCCAGAGGGCATGCCAGGATGCTGGGGGGGTGTGGTTTAACTTAAACCACCAAGGGGTCTGGGACAGACCTTGCATAAACTGGTTTGACCCAAATCAGTTAAGTCTGATACTACATTCAACCAGGTTTATCTCAAATTGGTTTTCAGCCATTTTCAAACTGGTTTATATGCACTGAACATTTGTTCTGTTACAGGTTTAAACCAGTTTCTGAATATTTAAACCAGTTTATGTGTAATGTCTGTCCCTAGCCTAGTTCTGTTCTTGGTGAAAGTCTGATTTACTTTTGCCTGTTACTCTGTGATAAAGTAGTCTGTCAATACTACCACAGGCAGGTGCTGCAGGCAGATGGTTGAATCTTATCTGTGCTCCCCAGTGATTTGGATACTATTTGTAGATTCACAGGCTTCAGAAGTACATAACATATGATATATATTTGATACCTGTTATAGTTTACAATACAGGGTGCTCTGATATAAGCTTTAATATAACAAGGGCCGTTTTTGGTAGATATGTAACAAATTAACTCTGTACCCTCTTCAAGTGCCACTCTAATCCACTTCCTTTGCCAGATCTGCAGCTCTGCTTTCTGGTCTGTGCCCTGTGCTCCCAGCCCTATCTGCTGCTATGCTATCTTGTTACTGCCTTATCTGTCACTGTGCTCCCCATCCCTTCCCTGATCTGGTGCATGCCACATACAGAGGCTACCCAGGCCACTTGCGGCATGCACGATGCAGGCTGGCCACCCCTGTTCTACTGTTTGTCTTCTACTCTTTTTTTTTTGTTCTCATCTTAAACTAGTCCCCAGTCCTGCAATTGATAGTGTCTGGGAAGACTGCTGTGATGACATGCAGAGCATTGTAGGTTGAGGCCTAAGATTACAAATTGTTCTGGGCAGGAAATCTGTCTGTACAGCGTTTGCATTATAAAGAATCATATGTGTATGTGAGTAACTGGTTCAGATATGCACATGGCACAATCATATATTGATTCCTGTATAAAGTGTGTACAAGCAGTGCTGCATAGCCATAAACTATTTGACTTGCCATTCTCACTCACTGGTGTCCTACCACTGAATGTGCCCTTGTGAATGTAACAGTGATGCAGCCAACCTGATATCAGACATGAGAAAATATATATTTGAAAAGAAATACCATAAAGTGTATCACTGAGTCTATTATGGGATAAACAAATATCAATTAGCCCATCAGCCTTTTCTGTTATATGCCAGAAGTATGTATTGGTGGTCCAGTAATGCATATCTCTGCCTAAGTAATGGCTGATTGCCTTAAAGATTAATTTAATTTCTTGAATCAAGTCTTCTCTGGGTCTTAGAATCACCTATAAATAAAAGATTTCAGATTTGTTGTTGGCTATTTCCTCTCTTAACTGTTTTCTGGAGAAGCTTAAGATATCCCATCTGGAGAGTTTGCTCTAGGTAAAAACAATTTGTGCCAGCTACTGGATTTCATCAACTTCCTCCTTAAAATTTGTTGCATTTCAATCTGATGGATATGCTTTGAGTAATGGTAATCATGTATACTTTGATCTCAAGCTCTGGCATATTTGAGAACAGTCTTAAAATACCTGAAGGGTAAACATGAGGATGGAGATAGATGATTATTTTTGGCCATAGGGGACAGGACTAGGAACAATGACCTTAAACTACAGCATAGGACATTTAAGTTGCAGATCAGGAAGAATTTACTTACTATGAAGGGCAATTAGCATTGGAACAGGCCAGTCCTGAAAATTTGCAAGAGCAGGTTAGGCAGATTTGATTGGAGGCTGGACCAGATGACCTCATGCATTGCATCCTGATGAGCAGTTTCATTCATTTCAGTCTTCCTCTCTAGCTATGAAAATATATAGGCATGTCTTATTAATTAAAAACAAAACAATTCAGTGGCATAACACATGAAAGTGTTAGTATTTTGGTAAGCATGAACTCATTAAAGCTTAGAATGCCATGGTCTCCTAAACTTGGAAATAAATAATGATTTTCCAGCTCTGTACAAAATGCCAAGTCCTCCCATCCTGATTTATGCAGAACAGTACTCTGCTCCTTATGTCAACTGATGTAAATTGAGAGACAGAGAGAAAGGTGCAACTCCAGTGAGGTAGGGTGGCAGAACCTGGTCTTCACTTTTTGTAGTTTGACAGCTTATTTATATCGTCTTTAAGCAAGATGTATTATTGTTGTGGCAGATACCACTGGTGATATTATTTCATAGAATGTAGTTCTATGCAGTTCAAATTTCCACTACCAGTGAAACGTTTGTCTGAAGCTTCATCCTCCTTCTACTGCACACCTGTTTACTTTCTTCCTGTATTTTTCTCATGATTTTTAATCTTCTACAGCTTTTTTAATGAGTCAATAGCAACTATAGCTAATATTGCACCAGGATTTTCCTTTTGAATGTGACCTTTTCAGCATTATTTAATAAAGATTTTAAAAGCACGGTTATGTGACATTTGTTTCCATTCTTTTGGGACATCCTGAATTATTGTCTAGATGATAGCCAGTTCTGTTAGGAAGGTCCTGGAAAGTATAAGATTTCTGGAGGGTTTTCACAGAAGCTTTATTTAAAAAAAAACAAAAAACATGAGAAAAAATTTCAGACTTTGCTCTGCTGTCACTGACTAAATCAATAGTAAAATTCTAAGAAAGAGCCAAGGAAGAAGGATCTGGCACCTCGTGATGGAAATCCACTCTAGTAAGCTGCTGAGAGCCATCTCTGGGGACACAGAGCAAAAGCCAATACAAGCCTCTGGGTGCTTATGGAAAAGAATACAAATGGGAATATTCCAGTTACATTTTCCTGAAACAAGAAACTTCAGCTTAAATGTTTTCAAACAGATCATGGTCCAGAGCCATATGACCTAACAAGAAAGCTGTAGGAAGCTTATGTACTAGGACCGTCCAAAACGGCACCGTTCCATTTCGACTTCTGTTTCAATGGAACAGTGTTTCGTTTCAAATTTCGTTTAGTTTCAAAACTGCTGTTCCATTTCATTTTGTCAAAACAGTTTTGCTGTTTTGACGCTATTTCAACATTTCACCCATAGGCTATAATGGGGAAGTACAAAACAGCCTATAACTTTGTCACTTCTTGCCTGATTCAGATGAAACTTGCAGGGATGGTAGCCCCTTCAGAATTCCACTGTCAGTGTCTATGTTGAGTCCATAAGTTTCTATACCTACTACCTAGGAGGCTGATGAAATGAAGTTCATAGGCCCGGCTCTGAAAAGTGGTTTGTAAATTCAAACAAGTACCGAACCTTGCTAACCTAACCTCATCACCAGAACTGAAGTCAACTTCCTAGCTCAAAACACCTGCCAGCAATCTCCAGTATCACCACAAATTGCACACCAGAATCTATCAAAGACAAGAATACCCATCTACCTGGGGAGAGAGAGGCACATTTCTCACAAAAAAAACCCACTCTGTCTCCAGTCTCTCAGGCCTGATCTTGAGAGGGAATTTACAAACCACTTTTCACAGCTGGGCCTTTATTAGCCTCCTAGGTACAGAAACTCATGGACTCAATATAGACAGTGAAATTCTGACACACTACAACCTGCCTGATATCTGACTCCCCAGGTATCTCTGCACTTTTACCTGCGCTGATACATCCCACTCCCCTCCCCCCACCCCAGCCTGTCTCTCACCCCCTGACACCTCCTCTTCCATTTTTACTGACTGGCTTTCTTCCCTGCATTGCATGCCAGCCTCTGGCTTCTTTACTATTCCTTCCATCCAGGACCAGCACATAGACATACCAACTGCAGGTGCTTACTCAGCCTAACAAAGGGTTTTTCAATCCAAAAGCTGGCATCCTACACAACTAAGCTGAGCTCACCTGGAGCCTCACAACTCCACTGCAACCAGCAAGCCTCAGACCTTTCCCCAGCCAAGACTCTGTGCGTGCATGTAGTACCTGGAGGTTATGGTGCCTCCTACCTGCCTTTTACAAGAGAGATCCTTGGTCCTACCATATAGGGGCTGCTGTGCCACCAGCAGTCCCACCAGACTTCCCTGACTCTGGCAGAGTGCAGTTTTACTGGCCATACCCAGAATGTGGGGCCTCCTCCTTCCCCATAGCCCCAACCCATACCTCCAAATTCATCCTGGCACAGGAGCTCAGCAGGGACATGTTCTACTCCTCCTGGCTGGTGATGCATTGAGCGCCCCCTCCAGCTCTGAGAGCAGGGCATTAAATGGCTTTTTAAAAAATGAAAAAAGGAAATAGGTGTGAATGGAGTGAGGAGGGTGGTATTCACTCCATCTGCACCTGGAGCTTGGGGCACCTTAGCAGCAGGAGGTTCACCTTCAGGAACACCAGCTGCTCCACCAAACCAGGATCCAAGCAGGTGTGGGGGGGTATCACTTCATCCCCAGCAATGTTGAACACCCTCTTGCTTGGAACACTGGCTGGTGGGCAGGACAGGTGTTCCTGGGCAACGGTGGGCAGATCCTGCCACATCTGGCTATGGCTTGCCCAGTAGCCCAAGGGGTCGCACAGCAGTGGCTCCACATCCTCAGTGAGATAGGCAGCCACCAAGGCCTGAGCACTACCTGCCTGATGGTGGGGTCTGGTGGCTCTGGACCCCCACCATTGAAGCCATGCCCTTGGCCTACATTGGCAGCACCTGTGGTGGAGAAGGAGACTGAATGGTGGATGGTGTGCTAGCATGGGACAGTGGAT
>NW_017729032.1:219829596-219834796 GCF_001723915.1 Gavialis gangeticus
TTAGAAGTCATGCAAATCTTATACTCTAATGGAATGCCACTTCACAAAATATGAGGTGCAAGGCTCAGGGGGAATAAAGAAAAAAAAAGGCTATATTAAACCAATAGCAACACCCCAGGAGAAGGAATGGTCCTATATGAGAGGAGAGGAGAGGAGTGGGAAGCCCCAGATACCCCAGCTGCCCCTTTAACCAACTTAAATACCCCAACTGCTTGTTATTGGAGGAGGAGAGAAGACCCTCCTCCCCTGTGGGAATCCTGTTCCCAGGCAACTCACAACTCCTCTGAGCACCCAGTGAGGCTGTACTCATCTTCCAGGGCGAGGTGTCTCTTTCCTTGGCAGGGGGCCCTCAGCTACTTTGCAGCTCTCCCAGCCTCTGGCCTGCTCAGGGCCCCGTGCTCTGCTCCATGCACCGTTGGCCCTGCCTTGTGCCAGGGGTTGAAGACCCAAGGTACCTTGTGCAGTGCTGGGATCTCTTTCTGCTCCTGGACCCTCTGTGCACCTCCTATGCACTGTGTGCCCAGCTTCATGCCAGGTTTGGTGACCCAAGCCACTGCATGCAGCTCCAGGGCCTTGGTCTGCTCCCAGACCCTCTGTGCACTGACTGTGCACCACTCACCCTGCCTCATGCAGGGAGTTGGAGACCCAAGCCACCTCTTGCAGCTCCCAGGGTCTCAGTCTCTCCCAGACCCTCCATGCACTGCTTACCCTGCCTCATGCGGGGGGGTTGGAGACCTGAGCTGCCGCATGAAGCTCCCAGGGTATCGGTCCCTCCCGGACCCTCTGTGCACTGGCTATGCACCAACACCATGCCTTCTCATAGTGGGGCTGGGGAACACAGCCACTTGCCACTCCCATCCAATGATCCATCTTTGGGTTCTTCTGGGGTTACTGCTCTGCCCCACTGGTCAGCTTTGCCAGCTCTTCCTCTGCCTTATTCTTTGTCCCTCGATGCAACCACCCATGTGCTGGGCACCCTGTCTTTTTATTCCCTCCAAAGGCTCTACCACCAGATTGCAAGTGAACCAATCAGAGAGGGAGGGGAGTAGTCCCCTTTCAGGTCCAGCTGTTTGCCTCGTCCCTGGGTAGGGGCAGGGCAAGCCTCTCCCCTTCCATCATCTGATTGGTGGGAATGCCCGAATCGCTCAGAGCCCTTCTGAGCCAGCAAGCTGGGCTGCTGCTGGCAAACCTGCCACAGTGGCAATGTGTCTTGGACCTTATGGGAGCACTCTTTGCACATCTGGATCAGGTACAGGCATTACACTTTTACTGGTATAAGTGACTGGAAACTGATCTATACCTGTAACAGAAGTTCAGCATGCAAAACCAGTCTATACCCATAACAGAACAGAGGTTCAGCACACATAGTCTGGTTTAAAAATGGTAGAACCCTGTCTAATATTAGCCCTGCTCACCGAACAGTGAATGTGTATTCTGTTCACTACCAATCTAAACTACGCTGCTTACAAAAAAAACACATAACTTAGATCAATTCTGCCTCAGGCTTTTTGAATGAATGTACCTAGCCCTGGAGTCTATCAATGTGCTTCAGAGCTGTAAGTTTGCCAGTGAAAGCAGTCTGGGCCCAAGCCCAGCCTCAAAGGCAAATCTTCAGCTCTGGAGTGTCAGCAGGCTCAGGTAGGTAGGGCATGCTCAGCCTACCGCCCTCTGAGAAGCGCTGCCAGTGCAAGTTAAACAAGGTCTTGGGGGGCTCTCTATCTCCTAAAAGAAGAAGCAGGCACGCAGTCTTAGTACAGAATCCAAGAAAGAAGGCTGGGTCCACAACATTAATTTTAGGAAGTGTTTACTACATGTATATGATTTAGCAACACATACAGAATATCAGTTTAGAAAAATAGGGGTGCGTCTACATGTTCATTAATGTGCTTTTGCTACTGCACATTAACTTTAGTACCTCTAATATGAAGTACTACACAAAGGCACATTAGGCTGCCCTAATGCACAGTAGCAAAAAGTGAATGCCTTTTTAGTGATGTTTAATGCTTAGTAGACAAATCCTGCTGTGCATTAGTGCATTAGCACTGTTCTTGCTGTGATACTTTAATATGCAGTAGAATAGGCTACTGCGTATTAAAGTGCACTTGTAGACATGCCCTAAAGGTATGTTTTCATAACAGCAGCTTGATTTGGGAGTCCTTTAGAAAGGAAATGTAAATTTTGGTTTAGAAATTTGGCTTTTGAGGTCTCTGTTTCTCAGGTCTATGGATAATGCCAAATCACTTAGAAGCAAAATGATATTATAGATGGAAGCCTGATGTGGGTAGAGTAGCGTCTGTCAGGCTTAAGTGAAAACAAATAAATCCTATTTTTAAAGCACAGTTCCACTCTGAAAAGTGACTGAGAAAAAAAAGTAGGATCAGAGGGACTGACATTTAGCATACCAGTTACTTCTGATCCCATTTGCTTAATTTTCAATTAAAGAGGCCTTTCTCCCCACATTTTCTGACTGCCATTTCTGCAAGCCCATCCTGGGATCTAAACATAGACCAGTGACCTTTCCACCTTGGGCTTCAACCCCCACAACATTCTCTTTAATGAAGTAGATTGCCCTGTGCATTCAGTTAAGGCGTGATGCCTTTCCTTTCTGCAGCTTGCAGCAAAGTACTTGCAACTTAGTCATTCCTTGAACCACATGCTTGTCAAGTAGAATCCAGTCAACACTCCCAACGCTTTACTAGCTTTTCAGGACTAGCCAGAGGAAAACTACACTTTTAATCTATGAAGTAAGTGGATTTAGTTTTGAATGTGTGCAAGGACAGATCTACTAAATAAATAGGTGTCAGTGTGTACAGGTATTTTTCAGGCTAGAACTTCAGGCCCTACTTGAGAACTTGACCTTAAAGATATTTTTGTGCCTGCAGTTTGCAGGCAAAATATAAATGATTTAAAATGTCTACAAAAAACTGCCAAGAGTAACTTGAACACCTTGATAAGAGACGCATATTGATCCACAGAACAATAAAATGTCATCTATCTTAAATCTTGTTCTCAGTTCATTGACACTGAGACTACTAGGCTTCTGGTAACAGACATGTTTTTGCTAAGTGAATTGAGACAGGAGTTAATTAAGTCCTACAAGGAGAAGACTCCATCCTTTGGAAACCTCCTGAACAAGGTAAACAAGCAAATCTTAAGATAAACCATTCCTTTCTGGCCTTCTCACACAAGAAAGGGCAAATATTAGACTGCATTAGTATATCCACTAATGATCCAATAGGTCATATCACTAAAAGTGAAATCAGATATTTGTTACATTAGCAGCAGCAAAAATATCCCAGTAAAGTAAAATGGATCTTGGGAAACATTTCAGGCCCAGTTTTCACAACTGTAGCTCTTTTAGAAAAACTAATTAAAAAATCAACCCTTTACACCACCACAGCATAACTGATCATAGACTTTGGAAAGTAAACCATTGCATATCTGTATCATTTTCTCCTCTTGTGCTAGCCACCAGAATTATTCTATTTGAGTTTTGCCATAGGCTTAAAAAAAGAAAAAGCTGACAAATGCTGATGTGATCTGCAGATCTAGGGAACTAAACCTCTCAGTAAAATATTATAAGAAATCCACATAATCTGCTTTTCCTGTCACATATGGTTTCAGTTTGGGATTAGTGTTCCAGATCCACTGGTGACTGGATATTTCATTTAAAGAAACAATTAAAAATATATTAACAGTTTCTTCCAATCACATGCTCAGAAAAAAAACACATTTTAAAGCAACTTTTCCATTTTTTTAAAGATTTCACAGCTGAGAAATAGCTGTTTCCTGTTAAAAGATAATATATTACTGACATTTATTTAGTTGTAAACAAACATGCACTGAGCAGCAGCAACATGTTATGGTTAATTAAACAACAACAGTTAAAAGAAGGGGGGGAAAGGAAATGAGTCATTTAGCTTAACTGGAAAAATATGAAGAGACTGATAATGCCATTGCGAGTGCATTGAATCATAAGACTGTAAAGTTAAATATGACAACTGACATCTTCCAGCCTTCAGGATTGTGAAGCACCATTTCAACTTACTGATCAATTATCTCTCCTCATTAGTTGTACTGGATAAAGATTTGTAATGTTACTTATTTTTAGAAAATAGAATATTATCATTTTTAATCAATATTAATTTCTCTATTGAAATGCTCTACTTTCCTTTTCCAGAGGGTTCAAACAAATTAGCATGTACTAATTGGCATGTACTCATGGGGTTGAAGTGAAGTTTGAATGAGCTTTATTTAGAAGCAGTATTTGTAACTGTCAGTATAACCACTTCTGTATTTAAAATAGCTAGAGCAATGATGCTTTGAGATCCTTTCAAGGGTGCCACAAAGTGCCATACAAGGTTAACACTGGTGATGATTCACAAGATTAACCCAGACATTTTAAATAGGAGTTCAGAGTATTAAAAATATTCTGTCCTGTTGTGGTCTCTGAGTTCTTTGCAACAGAAGAATTGCTCTAGATTTTTCTGTAGTAAAAAATGAGTAAACGCTAAGAGCTGACATTTTCCAAGTGGTGTCTTGAGCCTAAGGAGGGGGTGCCATGAGCCTAAAAAGGTTAAGAACCACTAAGCTAGAGAGTTTCCATCCTAAATCACTGACTTGGATCACTCAGAACTTTCCAAAGACATACTTTTTACTTGCTGAAGTTTTTCATGGTTGGTCTCTGCCCAAAACCAAATTTAAATGAAAGTGTGAGCAAAATCCCTTCCAGAAAACTGGAAATGGTGGGGGAAAACAAGGAATTTATTTACCCATTGTAAACAAGCTAGAAGATTGTGCGTTCGTGCTGAATATCTCCAAAGCAGCTCACCCTTGAGACATTAAACTTGTCATGTAAATGTACTAAATGAGCCATATTTGCTTAACAACTTTTAGCAATGAGAATAAAGATTCAGAACAATCTGAAAATGTGGGCTGAACATACAAAGTAAAAAAAAATTAATGGTTAAGTTATACAGCTCAAATTCATGCCAATTTACTATGTATTTATAAAGTATTTCTGCACCGCAAATTTGCCATGGCCCACAGCAGCATACTTAAACATACTAGGCGCATCTACCCAAGATGCCTTCTTCAAGATTAGAACTAATTACTGCACAGTAAACATCACCGTCTACATGTGCAGACATTACATAGTAATTTGCTCTAATTGCAAGTAAATTTGCTACCTGTAAATACA
>NW_017729032.1:219834807-219836904 GCF_001723915.1 Gavialis gangeticus
CTGTAAATACAAGTAGCAAATTTACTCCCAATTACTTACGGTGTAGTACAGCACATGTAGACAGCCAGCTGGGAGCAAATGTAGTCCCAGTCAGTCAGGCAGCAAGGGGTGGGAGATTGCTCTGCCACTGAAGCCCAGGTCGGGGCAATGTCCCTCTGCCCTGACAGTAGGAAGCTCCCATCTTCTGGTTTGAAATCCTGATAAGAGAACCAGACTAGGAGATTCTTATCTCCCAGTGCTGGCCCTGCAGTTATGGGGCCTACTGCAGGGGGATGGTGCAGGGCCAGATGGAGTGGGAGAAAACTGCTGCCATGAGCAGCAAATCTCCTCCGGCATCACTACACATGTAGATGCCTTCCCAGGGTGAATTTACTCTAGAATAAATTACCTTAGAGTAAACCCACCCTGGAGCATTTGCATGTGTAGCCGTGCCCATTGTATGGTTCTGTACAGGCTATGTCCTAAAGTGGAGACAGTATAGCTACATTGGCTGAGTGTGATCTGAGTACAAACCCTAACAGTGCCAAAGATTCCTTATATGATCCTGGACATTTCAGTGCCTTCATTATTATGTCCGTCTCATAGGATATGTCTACACTTTGCCCTACAGCAGCATAGGGACATGCTATGCTGCCATATGGCGTGCTATGGTGGCATAGTGATCATGTGGGTCTACGCGATCATTAGCTGCATCACCGTAGCCATTCCCTCAGTATAGCGCACCTCTATGGCAACATAGCAGTGAAATCTAACCATGTGCTGTGCTCATGGCACAGTAACCACCCATCCTGTGCCATCCTTTAATATTTCCAAACGGAAGTACTAAAACATGGTGCTATAGCAACATCACCATATGGTGACATGTAGATGCACCCATAAGAGTTGTGATGATGTTTCAGGTATTAGTGTTTGTAAGAGCTGTGAGTTTTCCAGATGAAAGGTCCTACATGATAAGAACTTCATCTTGAAATTATCTAAGAGAAATCCAAGCACATAACATCCAGAATTCCTACCTTATATCATATTTATGATCATCCATCATTCATTTCATTCGTAATATTGTGAAAAATGTATAATTTAGTACTTTAATTTAACTCATTAATTTAAGCAATTTTTAGCCCATTTTCCTTCTTTCCCAGCTCAACACAGGGGGAACAGACAGATAAAAAGTCAGGAATGTGAACAGTGCTATCTCCAAATGACATCTAACTACAGCAAGTCTTCCAGCCTCTGATAACCTCACACTGATGGTACTAGAGGCCATCTCTGACTGTTGCTGAAAAAATGGAAAATATCAAAGGAGTCATAAAAGTCATGAAAATACTTATACCTCAGAGTACTTGAGGATTTATTATAAATTTGCATTTTGCCTCCAAATTGTCACATTTTAAATCTAACTGTGCCCTTTCCACATGCACAAATGAAGCAAAGCCCTACTTATATTACGCAATATATAGAGATATATTTCATTAGAAATCATTCAATTTTTTTTTTATTACCAAGATAGAGAAAAGAATACCCACATATGCAGTTTAAAAAGCAGGTTGCATGGGCTTATAAGTCTAAATCTCCACTGCCAGTTAAGGCAGGAGAAAGTCAGTGTTCCCTTCCCACAGGCATTGTAAAAAACAAACATAAAAGCCTTTTTGTTCCAAATAGTAAATTTTTAAAAATGAAGCAATGGTTCTTTTCTAAGTTGGTCTTATAGGTAAAGTTGCACTGTTGTTGCTGCTTGCTTTCACCTCTACTCTTACATGAATAAGACAAGGCAGGTGATACTTGCTCTGTGATGACGTGCAACCTTTGGGAGGTTTAGTTTGTGTGGTCCAGTATTGAGACAGTACAAAAGGAGCAAGAGAAATGCAAAATAGTGGAGCATTGCATTCAGTATACAAATGAACTGGTAAACTAGCTGGTTTTAAACTAGCAGAAGGTAACTTTTCATAGCACCACATTGTGCAATGTAGGTGTACCCTGAGAGACCTTCGGGCTAAGTACAGACAGTCAAAAAGCCCAAAGCTGAACTGATTCAATTTTTACAGGTTAGTCGAGGCTGTGTATATTGAATCAATAAGTAAGTGAAGAGATATTCACATC
>NW_017729032.1:219841904-219859790 GCF_001723915.1 Gavialis gangeticus
AAAAAGCCCAAAGCTGAACTGATTCAATTTTTACAGGTTAGTCGAGGCTGTGTATATTGAATCAATAAGTAAGTGAAGAGATATTCACATCTGATTCTGGAAATGCAGCCACATGCCTGCAGTGGCCCAGGCCAGAAGCCGGCTGGTACTAGAGCATGCCTCCCAGCTCAGCTGGAGCAGACAGCATGGGCCATGGCTAACCTGCCCACCTCGCAAGGGGAGGTTTTCAGGGGATGTGCAAAGCATCCTGGGAGATGGGGGGGCTGTGAGTTAACTTGAATCTGGAGAGGATCTAGGGCAGTTCAATGTGCTTGAAACAGGCCCTCCTTACAAAGTGAGTTTCAACAGTCCAAAACATAACAAAACACATGGTTCTGCAATCCCCTCCTACAGATTTCCTGTGTCTGGAAAGCTAAATCTTCAAGCTACAAGTGCCAACACCACAAGTTGTCACTCATGCACATTAAGATGAGGTGTTCTATGGTAAAAAATATGTCCCAGATGCTCACTACTGTCTTCCATTCCTATGAATATCAGGGTATTCAATAAGTCTTTTAAATATATTCTGTGGTTAATTAAGAAAAATAGAAGAGTACTGAAAACCTCAGGGTTCATTTCCAGAATAAGAAAGATTTGCTGTTGTAAAACTGCTTTTCTAAAATATAACTCTGGGTATTTTCCTTTATCTTCCTTTCTCTTCCTTTGATCTTTACCTGTCTCCATAGTTTTATCATTGATATAGCCTGAAGACCACATCTGACATCTTGCTGGTCATCCTTTGAAGTGGTGCTACAGGCTTGTTACCTAATAGTCTAATTTGATATGGCAAACCCTATGTTTCCATGATAAAACTATTTTAAGCATTGGAACAAATTACTTAGAGAAATGGTGGAATCCTCATCTCTAACAGTCTTCATAGCCAGAGTAAATACCTTTTTGGAAGATATGCTTCAATTAGACATAATTTATTGGCTCATTGCAGATATAACTGAATGAATTCAGTGGCCTGCGTTACAGAATAAGGAGACTAGATCCTACAATGATTCTGTAATCCAGAAAGCAGCTGCACTGTGGAAACAGAGAACTCAAGATCTAATGTCATGCTGGAGTCCTAACACAGTACATATAAAGCCCTGTTACACATTCATTTTAGGCAGCTCCTGGAACTCTTAAATCCTGGATTGTCTGCACATTAACACCTGAAACTAGTTGCCAGCACATTTTAAGTGGTTGAAAGTTATGCCACTCCCAGGCAGGTTTCTGACATGAACAGAGCTTGTGTTCCATTCGAGTGTGGCCACTCCCCACAGATGAGCCTCCAAGTTACAGCGCTCCAGAATCCCAGAATGCAGTGCTCTCTACCCCACCCTCCTGTTCTGCATAGACAAACTTTCTATCCCCTGAAGTCTTCTGCTCTGGCACCAACCCAACTACCCCTCCCACTCCAGGGAGGTGACCCCATCCAAATAGCCTGCAGAGCACATGCCAGCTAGCCAGCTCACAGGGCATGGATGGGTCCAGGAGTGGGGTGTAGGAGAGGTGGGGAGGGGAGAACAAGGTAGAGGGCTGGATTGGGTACCTATGTGCTGGAGCTTCCTTCCCAGGGCAGAGGCAGGGGTAGTAGCTCCTCCAAAAGTGCCTTCCTTCACTTCTTCCACCTCATAGCCACCCTGAGAAGCACAATAAGCACCCCTATCACCCAATCCCAATTTATTAAAATATGAGACCCCCTTTAATTTACTTCCTCTTTATTTCTTTTTAAAGTATTTTTAAATTTCTTTTATTTTATCCTTCAGTGCCTGTCTTCCTTCATTTCATCCCCCATCCCCCACCCCCTTTCCTTTCTGCCTCCCATTGAATTAGCCACCCCCATCACATTAACTCTCTGCCTGCCTGCTTCATGTTCCACCCCCACGCCCCCTTCAATCATCTCTCACATCCTCCTACCTAGAGCAGACAGAAGCCTGTCCTGGCTCACCAGTCCTATAATGGCAACTTACAGTTGTAGCTTCTGGTCAGGCCCCTGCTCACCAGTCCTCTAGTGGCAAATCACAGCTGTGCAGGTGGGGGTGGTCAGAGAAGGTTTTTAGCCTCAAGGTGTTGCTGGTTGTAAAAGCTTGGACAGTGTCTCTTGCACAAAAATGCAAGACAGTGGCTGGGACAAGACTGGGTTGTGGTGACAAGCCTGCCACAAGAAAATCAAGTGTCTGCAATGGCTGCAACCCATTAAGGTGTAGAAACAGTGGAGCTGGAGGCACCCAATACCAGACATGTGCTATAAAATAATAAGAGTGATGGTTCCTTTAACAGGAAAATTGCTAGCAAAGACCTGAGACACACTCATCACAGGTGTATATCCAAGCTAAGAGAGCAAAAGAGAAAAAGGCTGAGCCTTCTGAGTGTAACTAAAGAAGGCAAGGAAACTACATATACATTCCAATTGAACTAGCAACTAAAGAAGACAAAAGACTAAATATACATTTCAAGCAAAACCTGTAAAAGGTGTTTTGAATACAGGAAGAGTGTCCTGTACGTGACATCCTCACATTTTTCAAAACAGGCATATAATGTCTAAGGTGTTACAAATGTCTCAATCATTCAATATCTGTCTGGAGTTTTGTAAACAGATTATCACTGGTACAAGCTATTGCAAATTTGCCCCACTGATAAACAAATACCCAAAGACAGGTACAGTAACCAACGCCTCTAAGCATCCTGTTTGACCACTCAAGGCCCATCACATTTATTTGCAGTGGCTGCAAGAAACACAAGTCTTCACACCTGGACAAATCCAAAAACAGGAGCCAGGCAATTTAACAATTGTACTATGATGGTCACCCTTTTCCCCCATGTTTTGTTTGGACTTTAATCAGCCAACCATCAAGGAAAAATGCTTTGAAGCTATACAATTGAAACAGTATAAAGAGCAAGACAGAACTACCAAGAAGTGCACAGTCCAGAAAAGATCAAGAAGCCATACTGCACCCAGCCCACGAGTGAAGGCTGCAAGATTGAACCAGCTTCCCTGCCTGCACTGGTGAGAATTATGGGTATGCAAAAAGGGCCTTATTCAATTTGGATTTGGCCCAAATCGGGGACAGTATTGCAATTCGTTGATTTGGGTCACTGTCCCCGATTCAATTCAGCTGAATCTGAATCTGAAGATTCAATGCTGATTTGGAGAATCAGTGATTCAGCCATAGACACAGCTTTAAATGTTTTTTCTACATACCTCGAGACACCAGGTGCAGCTGTTGAATGCTGGGATGGTGGGGCAAATGGAGCATCCCACAGGAGTGTGGGAGCCCCCCACATGCTTGGCAGCAAACCCGGAAGAGGACTGGAAATACCCCCCACACACACCTCCCTGGCTCAGTGGACTGGCTGCAGGGAGATCCTGGGTGCCCCCCAACCCAGGAGGCACCAGTCACTCAGCCGCCAGCCCCCAGCATGCTCCCTGGCAGACTCAGAATTGCACCAGAAGTTCTTCTGGTCCACTTTGGGGTCTGCTGCTGAGGGCACTGGGGAGGCCCCCACACTCCGAGGCCCCTGTGCTCCTGTAGGATGCTCCATCCACCCCACCATCACAGTATATTCATGAGCTGCCTGGTACCTTGAGGTATGTAGAAAAAACATTTAAAGCTGTATCTATATTCCGAATCACCAAATCTTTCTGAATCTCTCTGCATTGATTCAGAGGGTTCTGATTCAATTTGGAGAGATTAAAGGGTCTCCTGATTCAATTCGGATTCGGAGATTTGGCCACCGAATTGGGCTGAATCTGCACCAAATCGAATCAAGGACTGAAGCTTCGCACAGCCCTAGTGAGAACACACTGATGCAGCTAAATATGTACCAGGACTTTTTGTAATAGCTCATTTTATATTGGGAAAGATTTTTTTCTGTCATTTAGTTTTATAGCTTGCTGGTAGTTATTAAAGCAAGCCTTTCTGCTATTAATCAGCTGAATGCTTTGTCAGTTCTTGACCTGCTTTTAAATGCAACAGGTGTACCTGCTCCAAACTCAAGCTGGCACTAACACTGGTCAACATATGAACAGCTCAAAGAGCAACATGTATCAAGGCCCCTGTAAATGATTGTGTTCTGGTAAAAATGAAGCTTGTTATGTCATTGTGAACACATTCTCCAGCAAAGAGGGAGGGCAAAAAAAAGCCTTAAGGCACTAGTGACACTTAGCAATAACCAGCCAATTTATTTTATTCTGTGTCAATTAACTTCTAACTGCAGTTTGTTTTCTCTTGGGTCCCTTGACTATTTGCCTTAATTTTATTTGATTAGATTGAAAGCATCTGTCAGAGTGGTGACTTTGATTGCACAAGGACAGGAAATCAGGCTGGTCTGAGCCACCAATCATTCCCCTCTACTTTACTCTCAAAGAAACTGCAAAATGTCCCATTTCTGTAGACTGACACAGTAAAAGTCTCCTCGAGAAAGTGTGAAGGTCATTTCAGAGGCATACTCTAAAAGCATGATGACTTAACTGAGTAATAATGGAAATCAAAGCATAATCAGCATAAAAGAGTTACTGATTTTCTGATCCAAGAGCTCCTGTGACTCCCATCTGGCTCAGCTACCACTGTTATCATCCTCTTCAGGAGGCTGTTAGAGGATGGCCGGTCTGACTGCTCTCTTCAGTGGCATAGTTTCTTCTTCAGAGTCTAAGCAGCAGGCTGCTGCCACCCCTGTTTTCTGCGGCAGGACAGAGTAGTTGAAATTCTGCTTCTATTGAAGTCAAGTCAGGACAAAATTCCGTTAATGGTGTCAAGATTTCACCCAGTAACAGCAGGGGTGCTTATCTCTGGTTACCCTGGTGTACAAATTGTACTGTAAGGGCTGCTTCTACAGTTTTAAATGGTAAGATGTAGGGACAACGAAGTCCTACCAATATGGACCACAAGAAGGCAACTTATCATGAGGTTACCAAAAATCCCTTAAGAATATTAGCTTATGTCATCTTCTCAGTGGGTGTGTCTGCACGAGACACTTTACCGCGCAGTAAAGCCTCACCATGTAACTGTGCACAGCAGCTAGTATGCAGTAAATTAGTCTACTGTGCCGTTAACTAGTACCTGCAAATACAGGTACTAGTTTAATTTGCTAGCTAGTACCTGTAAATACAGGTACCAGATTAACTGAACAGTAGAGGTCATATAGATGCTAACTGGAAGCAAATTTGCAGCAGGCTCAGCCCTAGCACTGCTCAGCTCCTGGCTTAGGCACCAACTTTGTTTTTTTGCTGGTGGATGCTTTTGTTTCTTCCAGGAGCCGGGAGCTGAGCAGCACAGGGACTGGGTCCCTCTCTGTCCCTGCACTGCAGGGCTCTAGGCTCCCCAGAAGTGGGGAGCCAAGCAGCACCAGGACTAGGGAGGTGTTGTTTCACCAGTCAGTTAGAGCCTGGGCAGGAGCTGTCTTGCCAGTGGGGCAGCGGGCAGCGAGCCCATGGTTGGGCAGGGAATCCCCATTCAGCGGGGGGCTGATGGGGAGCTGTCTTGCCGGTGGGTTGTCTCAAGACATCATTTCCTGCTGCCCCACTGGCCAGTCAGGGCAGGTGTCTGGGAAAAAGCTGCCCTCCACCCCTCTGGAGCACAGGTCTAAACCTGGTGCCCCCTGCCAGCCTAGAGCTGGCACCCAGGGGGAGCCTAGAGTCCCCTTGGCTGTTGTAGTGGGGCAGAGCAAGGCACGAGTAGCCCTGCTCTGAATTGCTCCTGTCAGGCACACGTGCAGATTCACTCCCAGGGAAAGCTTTCTGTGTAGTATTTTACTGGGCAGTAAGCTTACAGCGCATTAATATCATGTGGAAAAATGCCCAGTGGCTCTTCACATAGCAGTAGCATTACTGGGGAATTAATGCTAGGTCCCAAAGTAGCCAAAGATTAGTTTGTAGAAGTCAGTTTTAGAGTCAACATCATGATGCTACTGCAGCCTACCGCATTGTTCCAAGATATATATATATAGTAATACAGTAATGCTTATATATAAACTAATCATTGGCTGCTTCAGGATATGTCTATGCTACCCTATCTTTAATTTCCCAGTAATGTTACTGCTATGTGAAGAGCCACTGTGAAGAGCCATTTTTACATGTGATATTAATACGCTGTAAGCTTACTGCACAGTAAAATACTATATATTGTATACACAATTCTGCAGCATTCATTGTTATAGGCTGTGGGCTTTATGTAAACAACTGTTACTGATAACAATTCAAGAATGGATTCTAGTGCTGAAGATTATTTTCTGAATTTAGGTCAAATCATTTCACATTAACCTCACCACTTCAAAACCAAGCCAATCTACATAATGTGCTAATTTTCTAACATTGTTTGGTCATCTACTTACTACATTTACTTTACTACGTGAAATACTCCCTCACAGTAAAGCACTACAGTCTTCATGATCCTCATCAATGGTTACATATTTACAACATTATGGTGGTATGAAATGAAGTACTAAGGGACCAAATTCATGATCTGGCACGACTGTGCAAAATTTCTATGGATCCAGATATGAATTTGGCTACCTGCCCTTATCATTACATGTCTGTACCAAGGGATAGAACAAAGATTGCTGTGAATACCTCAACTTTTAATTTCATGGACATAGTGGGTTTAAAATCTCAAGCTTAGGATAGCATTAATATAGGTTTTTGTACTGAACAAACAAGTTAAGCAATATGACCCTCCTGGGACACAGCTCACTGGTAGCAATTTGCTTTTCTCTCTGCAACTTGCATATAAATAAACGAAGCCATGAACAATAGACCTTCAAAGAGAAAGATTATTACAAAGCTGCCAAGGGCAGGATGGCTTCCCAGGGGACTTCATAAATAATAACTAATTTTTCTTCCTTCATGATTTTCTTTGTTCTTCTGCACTCCATTTTTGACATCTTAATCAAATAGAATAGACTAATTTCTTACAAATCTCCTGGTCAATTTGAATTTTGTCTCCTAGTACCTCCAGGTATTTCATCCTCTTGGTGCAAGCTACATATGAAGTAACTTTGTAGGAAGGTCAATAAAGAAAAATATATGCACAGGTTTCTTTCCTCTCAGGACTAGGTAATTCTCTCTCCGAGAAGAAAACATTATCCTGAACAGTATTTTTTTTAGATACAATGATAACAGTATAGCATTAAGAAGGGAAATCTCTACCATTTAGCATTTTAACAGACAGAAAAAATTCCTTTTTTGAATCTCAGGATAAAAGAATAAATCAAGGAGTTCCATGAAGATCTGTTGGTCAAAGTGACTTTGGAGAAAGTGAAAATTATAACTTTAAGGTAACCTGAAATTTTAAAATCAAGTCTTAAGGACTCTAAGAAACAATGACCATGGCTCCTACCCACACTGTTATATCTCAGTTTTATTCTGAAAAAAAACACTTCCAAAGGCAAGAGGGCAGCTTCAGTTCCTGCCCCAAAAAACAGTAGCAAACACTGTTATTACTCATGACAATCGGGACTCCTCACTAATTTGAGTCTCATCATCAACTCATTGAATATCAACTAGTAAATGCAGCTAACTTTTCTTGTAATTTTACTGCCTGTCATAGGTGGCGGAAGGTCGGGGCTAATGGGCATTAGCCTCCCCCAAACGTGGGGCAGCAGGTAGGGCCACCAGGGTAGCTTGAATGAGGGCTTCAGGCAGCTGCAGCAGAGGGGGAGGGGCGTGCACGACACAGACACACAGCCGGAGCCTGGAGCAGCCTGGAACAGCGTGATGCCATGTGTCTGGTGTGCATGGGGTGGCCTGCTTCCACCCCAATGTACACAGCGATGGGAGCCACACCCCTGCCTATGCCCCAGATGAGCCTCCCGAACTCCAAGCATCCCATGACCTGTCCTGGCCCCATTCATCCCACTCCCTGCCCCTGCCCCTGCTCCACTCCCTGCCTCACCATGGGGGCCTTGATCTGCCCCCTGACACCCTGCACCACTTCCCCATGACAGACTTACTTGCTGGGGGGGAGGTGGTGCATGCACATGTGCGCACAGGCACACGCACGCTCAGCCCCCGCATATAATATTTTCTCCCTTTTCCTATGCTGCCTATGAACTGCTCTGGGTCTCTCTTCTCTTATTCATAGTCCTAGAGACTATTTGGCTCTTTTTGGAATCAAAGATTCGCCCATGGACACTATTTTTAGGCAGCTAGGATTTCAGCTTTTAGTTAAGCAGGACAGGAAGGATGGGTTTGCTGAAAACCAGGATCTGTCCATGCTCTATTCACCCATAACTTTGGAAAAATCTTTTTGCTCTTCATTCTGCCTTCTCCCCAGAAAAGGTGTATGTCTTATTTGGGGGCAAGTGATATGCAAGAAGATATAGTATCTCAAATTTTACCCATGGGAATGAGTCACAAGCAAGATTTTTCTGTATACTTTAAGTTCTATTGACTACTTTCTGCAAGACTGTATCACGAGGGTAGGCAGAAGCAGGCACTTCATCCTTTCCCTTTAGCTATCCAAAAAAGCCTCTGCTTCTGTAGCCTCTTACCCCAGAGCATAGTGAGGATGATAAAAGCAGATATATGTGAAAACAGTCAGCTATAAATTGCCCCTGCCTGAGGAACTTCATCTCCACAGGGAAGCCAAAATTTAGATTACCTCTAAGAGATTTCACCATGATGTTACACAGTGAGTGCATCTACCCAAGACATTTAATTGCACATTAGCATAGTTTACTGTGCAGTAAGCATGCACATATACATGTGTGCATGCTTACTGTGTAGTAAAAACCCCTAATCATCAATAAATTTAATAGCTGCCAATGCAGGTATTAAACTTACTAGCAATTAGTTACTGCACAGTAACACAGTAACTAAGCAAATTTGCTCCCAGGTCAGCCTTGCCACCAGGGGGATGGACTGAAGTTAGCCCCAGGATCTCTGGGCTGGAAGCTTCTTCTGCCCCCGGGCTGGGCTGCCTCTATGGCAACCCCTGCCTCACGCCTTTATAAGCCTGCAGGCACATAGAGCCCTAGGGCACACCAGCAGGGAGCTTGAGGGCACTCCAGGCCCCTCTGTCTCCCTGGGCAGGCCACAGACCAGTTGCCCCAGCCTGCCTGAACCTCAGCACCGCTGCCCAGCACCACAGTGCCATGCAGCTGCCAGGCCTGCGCCATCCAGGCCTGCAGGCTGCTGCAAGGTGCTCCAGGCTCTAGCCAGGCCTGCCAGCCCCCAGGCCCAGCTACAGGCAATTTCTGGCTGCTGGGGCCAGCTCCAGCTCCCAGCAGCCCACCCCCAAAAGCCTGCCCTGAGCTTACAGGTGGTGCGAGGCATTGCCTCTGCTGTGCGGCTGCCAATCCCATGCTGGGCCCCTGAGCTGGGTGCTTCAGGCAGCTGTCCAGGCCCAGCAGCACAGAGACAGCCACATAAAGGCCCAGAGAGCCAAAGCAGCCTTGTCATTGCCAATGCCCATATCCACTCCTGTGCTCACCACCGGGGGCACCAGCTGGTCACAGAAAGAGACTGGTGACCTTGTGGTGCTATGGGGCAAGGCAAGGGTGCAGTGCTAATTTGAGTTGGGTGGGCGCACCAATGCCCACATCTATGAGGGGCTGTCAGGTTGGATGCAGTAGTGATGGCATGACCAGTTGGAATGGCAGTGCCATGTAAAGGTCAAGGCCTTGCAGGCACAGTGGGTTGCCATCATTGATCACAATCATGAGTCAGGAAGTGCCCATAAGTCCATACTCTTTATGCAGCAACTAACAGACATCCTCGCACCCCAGAGCCCAGGCTACAGCCATGCTATATACAGCAACATCAGTGGCCTGCCCAAGCCCCCACCCCAGCCTGGCACCTGTGGTGACACATCACCCAAGGAGGGCCTCTCTGGCATCCAGCAGCCTGTCCCACCAAGCTCCCCATCTGCACCCTTCACCAGCAGCTGAGGGAGCCCAGGCCACTGCCTGCTGTGCCTGCTCCACAGCCCCAACCTGGCCATGAAACCACCAACCACAAGCAGCACCAACTCCTCCCTGGGGGGACCCACAGGCAGGTGACTGCCCACCACATCCTGCCATCTGAGGACACCAACCAAAGCCGCATGCCATTGCCAATGGCCTTAACCATTAAGAGCCACCCACCATGCCAGCCCCAGCCATATGGTAAGCCCTCCCCACCCTGGTTCCTACCCCTACCCCTATCCCCAATCCCTGTTCAGCCTGCCTGCACTCTTCTGGCCTCAGATTCCCCTCCCCCGCCATGTCCAACAGCATTCTGGGAGGCAGAAGATAGTGCAATACTTTATTGAGCAGCCTGTACCCCCACAGCTTGGCAGCCATAGGCCTCTCACATACCCAGGGATGCATCAATGCTGGTGATGATGCTCTCTAAAGCTGCAGGGAGCAGAAACATGTATCACAGCCACAGGTAGCCCTCCAGATGGTGGCAGAGGTTGCAGGGCAGCTCAGGCTTGCCCTCCCATGTCATCAAAGCTCAGAGTTCCATGCGGGGTGCACAGGTGTGCCTGGGGCACCACGACCATCAGCAGAAGCAGGATATAGTGGGTCAGGCACCCCCTGGTCTGTGCAAACAGCTCTTCACACACTGCCTGGGACACATGCAGCAGGGGCATGCTTGGGAAACAGCAGTGCTGTTGGACAGAGCTAGCCCCAGTGTGCCTCCCCAGAAAAGGCCCTTATGAGGATGGTGGGGATGTGGACAGCTCTTTGTCCCAGTCATACAGGAGCCCCATACTCTCCAAGCTTCCCATGTTGCCTGCAGGAGTGGGGGGAGGAGTGGAGTCTGAAGCTGCAGCAGCTTGTGCTGCCCTGCTCAAAGCACCCAGCAGCCCACTATCCACAGGAGACGAGTGGGGATGGGGGACTCAGCTGGCATCCACCTGGTCCTGGGCCTACCCAGCTGACTTATCACGATCCCTGGGCACCCGTGCTTGCCTGACCCCTGATATGAGGCCAGGCAGTGCACAGCCCCTGGTACAGAGGATCTTATCTCTGAAATGTTGCAAATTCTCCCAAACGACTTCTTTCTCATGGCTGTATAGGGCCTGCAGTTGCACTTAGGGGAGAGGCTGCACTTGGCAGCCATGATACAGCCTCAGTGTTGCCACCACCCACAGCTGGGGCCCTGTGGATGTACTGTCTCCACTAGATGAGGACCCTGGACAGGACCCTCCTCCTGGGCCACCTAGTCACAGTGTCAAACTACCGGCTGGTGAAGCAGTGGGCCTGGCGGGTGGATGATGTCCCCATCAAGACAGGTGATGGGCAGAGGACATTGCCCATGAGGGTATGCAGGATCAGTGAGAGGAGGCAAGGGACTGGTGTGAGGAGGTGCAGGACCAGGTGGACAGGGAGTTCTGGGCACAGCTCCTGGCCATGGAGTGTGAGTGGGTGGAGGTTTTGTGGGAGCAGAACACCACCCTGTCCCAGCCAGTATAGGCCACGGATGATGATTATTGGGTGCTAGGCACCATTCTGGCACTGCCAGGCACCTTCATGCCACCCACTGCCTGGCCCCTGACCCTAGCCCCATCAGCCCCCTGCCTGCTGCATTTGCCTCAGTATGCACACCCATGGGAGAACAGCCAGAGGCCAGGGTGCTGGCTACCTGTTCCTAGGCTCTGCTCCCTAGGTGCTCCCACCCCACGGCCCCCTCACCCCATGACAGCACACAGAGGACCCTGTACAAAGTTTTCAGGGGGAAGAAGGTGTTTTACTGTTGGTGGGTGGGCTGGGTGTTGGATGTCTCTGGTTGTTGTGAACAGAGGGGAAAGTGGGGCTCTGTTTATTGGGGAAGGAGTTTGATGGTTGTTAGTTTTTTGGTTGATGTGATGGAAATAAGAGCTTGTTCTTGTCAGATGTGTCTGCAGAGAGCGTGGTGCCGGGGGTAGATAGGAGTGGGGGATCCATGGGCAGCAGTGCAGGTGGGCTAGTGTGGGGAGTGCTACAGGAGGTGGTTGGCCAGCTCCTCCTGCACCTGGTGCCCTGGCCTCTACTTGGGGGTCCACAGCTCTCCTGGGGCTTCGGTGGTAGGGCCACCACTGCCACTGTGACTGCAGGTGGTGCTCCCACTGCCAGGCATCCTCCTCATGCCTCCTCAACCCAGGCCTCTTGAAATAACTTTCCCTGGGCCTCACAGATGTTATGCAGCACACAGGCTGGGACAATGACTTGGGGGAGGTTGTCCTCAGTGAACTCAAGGTGAGCAGTGAGGGTGTGCCAGTGTCCCTTGAGGCAGCTGAAAGCACACTCCACCAGGGCACAGGTCTGGCCCAGGTTGAAGTGGGCTTGGCAGGGGTCCAGGTGGCTGGTGTAAAGCCGCATGAACCAGGGTGGAAGCAGATAGGTGGGGTCCACAATGAGGAGAGATGGGATGCCCACAGCGCCCAGCTGCAGGTCTGGCACCTCCAACCATGAAGCACCCACTCTCCACTAGGCCTAGCAGGCCAGAGTTCCTGAAGATCTGGGTGTCATGGATGCTGGCTGCCCAGCCATCACTCACGTGTATGAAGGCTTTGTGGCAGTCCACGACAACCTGAAGCACCATGGAGTGAAAGCCCCTCTGGCTGTAATTGGGGCAGTCTCCCTGGGGTGGGAAGATGATGGGGATGTGGGTCCCGTCCAGGGCCCTGATGCACTGGAAGAATCCCAGGGCATGGAACCCCACCATCACCACCAGGGGATCATGTACATGAAGCACACTCCAGCAGGTCCTGGAGGGCACCACACACCTCCAAGACAGCCTCCTTGGTAGTGGCCTTGCTCATGCGAAACAAGTGGCCAGCGTACCACAGGGTGCAGACATGGCCAGCTTGAGCAGGGTGAGGGCTAGCCAGGTGTCCACAAAGAGGAGCAGCCACATGCCAGTGTCCTGCCACTCCAGGTGTGGCTGGAGCTGCTCCAGGAAATCCTGGAAGGTGGCCTGGGTCATCCTGAAGGCCTCCAGCCACTGCTAGTCACCCCAGGTGTGCTGGACAAACTGCCATCACCAGTCTTGGCTGCCCTGGTGGGCCCAGAGGCAGCAGGGCTGGAGGCCTAGGATGGCAATGGTAGCCCTAGTGGTAGCATCCTGGAGCCTATTGTCAGCATCCCTGCTGGGTTCTGGCCAGGTGGAAGGGGTCAATTCAGCAGGTGCATGGCAGCAGCCCTGAGATGGTATGTGGTAGCCTGGCAGGCAGTCACTGCATGTAGGGGAGCCAGAAGTGCCCAGACAGCTATGGACCAGGTGGCGGTCAGCACGGCAGGCCAGTGCAGTGGCCAGCAGGAGCCCACAGCACTGAACATCACTGCCAGGGTCAGGAGCTGGAGTAGTCATAGCACAAGGAGGCACAAGCAGCAAGGAGACTACTGCCACATGCTGTCTCTTCACTGGGCATGCTGCTCCTGGCCAGGGAACTGAGCAGGGCTGCCTTTTGAAGAACCTGCCAGCTGCTGGCAGCTGCAGCCAGAGCCTGCCCCAGGTGGCAGCAGGGGCCCATTGCAAGGCCCCTGGAAACAGGAGCAAATTGGCAGCAAATCTGCTTCTGCTTCCTTGCATGTGTACTTTACTCATGAGTAAGCTGGTGCCACAGGAAACGCACATGTAGATGTGCCCAGTGATGCTAGAAGATTGGCTGCCATGTCTGTCTTTATCCATACTGAAGTCAAGGAAACTATATATGGTACAGCAAGTAGCATGACCAATGTGAGCAAGCAGGGCACCAGCTCTGGGTGCAGTAGCAGCAGCCTGTGTGCTGACTGCCTGGTACTCTCCCACCCCTACATTTCCTCATGCTCCCCAGCACTTAGCACCTACCCACACTATTCTGCAGAATCTTTGCCAAAACTCCTAGTTACATCGCTGGATACAGTAGCCCAGACACATCACTGAGCAATAAGCAGGATCAGGGCATATATATGGAAGCTGATCTCAAAGCAGTAACACCAACAAGCAACTTATGGACTCATAAGACTTTTTCAACTGAGGAAGAGAGGAAAAGAGGGAGAGGAGGAGAGAGAGAGAGGGAGAGAGAGACAGAGAGAGAGATACATGCATAAAAGAGTTCCTCATCATGAATCAAGTCATCTTTGTTTAAATGAAAACTTGCTTCTTCATGATCTCCTTCTATAGCATTTCCCAGTGAAGTCATGTTGCCTTTCCTTGATTGCTGTAATTTCAAGGTCCAGCATAAAAAGGAACAGGGCCAGGAATAGTAAAGCATGTGTACGTGTGTGTGCATGTGCATGCTATAATTTCAGTAAAGAAAAAGATAAATGATCTATCAGCATTATTTCAGAACAGAGCACATGTGTCACATTAACTTAATACCTGGGACAAGACATTAACTTAGACATTTAAGCAATACTAAAATGTGTCCCTTTGGCCAAGGAGCAATAGCGGTGTTCTAATTTTAAAGAAATTCCAGTGCTTACGATGAGAATTTTGCCCTGCATCATTTAACATACAGTATTCTGCCAGGAGGAATATCCTCAAATTAAAGCTTTAATTAACACAGCATTTATAAGTTATCTTTTCTGGTTATAGTCTTGGAAATCATAATGTTAGTGCTGATGTAGTTGAGACAAGCCCAATTCTATAAAAATAAATCAGAAATGGAACAGAACCAAATCATTACAACAGACAGAAAAGCCAGAGCAACATTTACTTATAATTAGTACAATATATGAACTAAATAACAGCATGTGATATTTTGTGTAATTTAGTAGTAAAATAATAATTTACATTACTATTACTACAATAGTAATTTCCTAGTAAAATAAGAGATCCCTGAAGCAATCAAGTTGAGCCCAACACATTTCTTCCAGTTTTCATTTATTTCAAATGAAATGTTTCAGAATTACCATGAAGGCCTGTGCATCAATTACAGACCTCATTAACAAAATGGCAAGTCCATTTTCAGATGCTTGATGACCATATTAACCTTACCTCATTTAAGTTATATACTGTATTTTCTCTTTTCTGTAGAACAGCTTTGGAGTAGGCAGGTGAGAGTACGTAAAGGAAGTGGGAAGAGTGTATGTCTTGGATTCATAGGAATATTGTGCATAATTACCTGAATGCCTAATAAAAGATTTTTCTAAAACATCCAAATTTACTAAGCTTTAATACATTCTGTGACAGTGCTTAATACCAAAACATCGCATTGGTTCTGGTCTTTAAACTGCAGGTCACACAAAGATGTAGGGTTCCTAGATTAATCAAGCTATGGGTATAAAAATAAAAGAAGTTTTAGGTGAGTTGGAGTTTTGGACAATACTCCAATAGCTGGTTTTATGTTGAGAGCACAGGCTATAGGGAGAGTAAGACTGTGGACCAGAGGACATCAAATCAGGGTTCAGGAAAGCTTTGTACTAATCCTGTGTTGTAATGACAGCTTAAAAACTTGGTACTTTGATGAGTTCAGAGATTGGATTTAAACCTCTTTAATTTGGCTTGCTGGTATTTAATCTTTTAACTTTGCATTCTTAATCAAAACTCAAAAGCAGATCTTTAATCTTGTATGTATCAAACAGAAGATTAGAGGTCCCTGACCTGCCCCTGGTACACAGCCGCTTACTTCCACTTTTCCTTCTCATTCATGCAGCAGTAGGAAAAGGAAGACTCATATTTAAACTTAAGCAGGAATTACAAAAAAAAAGAGAAAGTGCATGTTAAGTGCTCAAATGATCTCTTGTAGAAGAATTTTGCTGTCAGAATTTTGCTGAGAGAGAAAGCGACAGAGAAAGCAACACTGGTGGAATTGATAGCCTTTCTAAAATCAAATATTTTACTGTAAGATTGCATGCCAAAGAATAACAACTGAATCCAGACATGCATTCCTTCAGAGTCAGAGGTGCCTCTTTACCAAAAACACAACACTCGACATGCTTTAGTGCGTAAAACACGTTGTACATGGCAATGGAATTTTGATCTCCAAGATAAAATCAAAGCTACATAAACAGTAATGAGGTAATGATTTAAAACTCCCAGCCAGGCCTGAAACATCTTAGTAATTTATATGGTCTTCTACACAATTCAGTGGACTAAGAGCCTGGGGATCAGGATTCAATTCCCAGCTGACACTGACACCTTGTCTAGTGACCTAATCTTCCTTTACCACCACTCAGTGTCTGGAAAGGATAAACTATGAATGGAAGTGCACAGGCTAAAGAAACTCAGCCAGAGATCAGCAGTCTCACAAAAGTCTTCCTCAGCCCCATTCAGGGAACAACCATTGTGATTTCATATTTAATTTCAAATGTCTTGGGTTTCTCTCATGGTTTATAGACACTTTGTCCTGCCTCTTTTCTCAGGCTTTGCTGACTTGTTACCCAAATTGCATGCACTTCTAAGATGGAAAAGGCTGAAAAAGCAAGAATTATTTTAAAAGTTCAGCAAGAATTTTCAGTTCCCCTAAAATTTAGTTTTAGCTCTAATAACAGCCTTACAAAAATCTGATTCTTAAGAATCGGGATAGTGTTTTTTTCAAATATATATGCAGCTGGATGGTTTAAACACAAGTTATATTATGTTTACTTTTATAAAGGAAGGGAGAAAGGTCAAACTCAGAAAGGCACATCAAGCATATAGCCTGGCAAATAAATAATGTGCAGAAGAAAACACTGAGTAAAAGGTATTTCTCTTGGATGGTTTCTTACATCATGTTTTTTTACAATGCTTTGTTAAGTATGAAGGTCATTCACATAATCCATGGATTTAGAGGAGATCTTAGTCCCTCCCTTGAGGAAGATAGCTCAGGATTAAGAAACCTTCATTTAAGAAGCAACCTTGAGCAATACAAGCAAGATCTCCCCCGATAGAAGCAAACACGCCTTCTCTTTCACATCCCCAAGCTTAACAATAGACCTGCTGCCTTCACTAAACATTGTAGGAATTTATTTTTCTATCAAGACAAAAGCATCCACATATTGCAGCCTTACAACACTTGAGATTTGAAAAACAGCTATGTGAATAAAGCAAAGGAAAAAAGAAATAGCACGCTGTGCAGGGAAGACCTTTAAGTGGTCCTCAAGATAGTGCTAATAATTCAAAATAACAATAGGAAGTCTGCAGAATAGATTGAATTTAGTCATTTGGGGCTTTCTGATGTTAACACTGGTATTTTATTTGGCTCTGATTACATCTGAACACAGGAGGTTTCATTGCTCCTGTCTCAGGGTCCCCAATCTGGTGGCAGATCCAGCATTAGACTACACTGGAATGGGGGAATCCAGCACTTTCAGGGTCCCTAGGCCCCGGTTGGCCCCAGAGTCCTAAATCCCTGAAACACTAGATTCCCAGCCAGGGAAAAACCTCCAGGAATCCAGGAAGGGAATCATCAAATCCCCTCTTAGATATGGCAGAGCTTCATCAGACCCATCATGTTTCAAATGAAAAATTTCAGGCTCAGTAAATTGGTTGTCGTGGGAAAATCTCCAGTCATGTCCAGTCAGGATTGATTGCTCCTCTAAAACCATATATTCTTACATACCCCATGACCCAAATATAACATGCACCCTATTTTTGGAAGGGCCCAAGAAGAAAAAATTATTACCTTGGAGTACAGGTACTTGAGGTCTGGGGTCACCAGGCTGGAGGCTACTCACTGGGGCCGGATCTGGCATGCCACTGCTTAGGTCATGCACCAAGTCCAGAATCAAGCACTGGCTCTGGAGCCAAATTCTGGGTCTGACCTGAAGTCAGTGAAAGATTTGGATTTGGTGCACTAGATCCAACCCAGCATGTGGCTCCAGAGGCAGCATGAAGGGTCAGACATAGCATGCTGTGTTCAGGGTCATATGCAGGTCAGACCCATTGCTTTGGTCATGGACAGGCCTCACATGCCAGCCCAATGTGATATGTAGCTGGGAAGGGTGCCCCTGTCCCCCCCTCTGGCCCAGAAATTTAGTGGAAGGGTA
>NW_017729032.1:219864790-219895453 GCF_001723915.1 Gavialis gangeticus
GGTCATGGACAGGCCTCACATGCCAGCCCAATGTGATATGTAGCTGGGAAGGGTGCCCCTGTCCCCCCCTCTGGCCCAGAAATTTAGTGGAAGGGAAGGATTGGGCAAAGTTGTGACAGCATTAATTGCTGTGGCTCCCAGAGCCATAACAATTACTACCGTCACTGCTCCAAACACTTCCCTCCACCGCTGCCAAATTTCTGGACACATGGGAGCCCTTTTTCCTCCAGTATAATGCACACCCCAGTCTCCCCTGCTGGTTTTGGGGGGGAAAGATGCTGGTTACACACAAGAAAATATGATATATTTTCCTGTGCAGGGAATAAATGAATCTCTGACACCAAGTTTGAAACCTATGGGCACTTGTACATGTGACGGTATTCACAATGTACACATGATGAAAATATCATTTGTGTGGCTTAATGGGATCACACATTACATGTGTGCCAGTTATGGGGGTTTTAGATGAGTTTGCATCGTTGCAAACTAAACTACATCTGGATATAGTTTAGTTTGCAACGATGCATTGCAGCTGTCAGCTCACCCCACAGCCAGGTGCCTGTTGAAGGCAGAAGCAGCAAGGAGCCCGATCCTTTTTCTTTTCAGTGGAACCTGCCCATGTCTCCCACAGCCGGGGGGGAGCTGCCAATGTGATGAGCAGCCCCTGAGCTGGGCGGGGGAGGCGGTCCTCTCCTCCGCAGTGGCAGCACTCCCAGGGCCACCCAGATAAGTTGCTAGCAGGCTTGGTGCTGCCCCAGGTCAGAGGCAGCACCCAGCCCAAGTCAACTGTTCCCCAAGCCCACCCCAGGGTGCTGCCCCCAGGTGGGCTTGGGGAACTGTTGGATCTGGCTGGGTGCTGCCTCTGACCTGGGGCAGCACCCAGCCCACTAGCAACCTACCTGGGCAGCCCTGGGGGCACTGCTGGTGTGGAGGGAAGGCCCAGGGCCCCCTGCAGCTCAGCAGCCACTCCGCCCATTGGCAGCTTGCCCCAGACCATGGGCAGGCTCCACCACACTAACCACTCCCAGGAGGGTGGCAGTTTCAGGTCATACCCAGAACCAAACTCTCCACTCTCCTGCCATGGTTTTCTTCACTCCTCATGGGCACAGTCTCTCACTTCTGGTCTTGCTGACCCCTCCTTGGGCCAGCTGAGATTGCAGGCTCCCTGCTCTGGCAGCTTTAACAGTGATCTCTCTGTGCCCCTTCTCTGGACTGCCAGATCACTTGGTCTTCTGGGGCCCTGCAGACCCTTTAGCAGATCTTTTTCTATTTCTTAGCTCCCCTCAGAGCCTCTGGACTCATCCACTTCTATTCTCTCCTGATCTATCCCTTCCTGGCCTCCAAGTCACTAACTCTGCCTCACACACCTTTCAGACTGTGAATCTCTGGCTTTCCATGCTCTCACAAACTCTGCCTGGGCTCTGCTCTTCAGCACCCACTCTCAATTCCTCTCTGTGCTCGCTGAGGCTGTTCTCAAACACCTTCAGAGACCTCTCACTCCAGCAGGTCTCTCAGTATAGCAATTCTCTCTCAACTGTGATGGCAATACTTTCTCCAGCAGATCTCTCTCTCTAGCAACTCTCTCAAAACCCAACACTTCCTTCTTCTGGATCTTACCTAACTTCCAGCTTTTCTTTCCTTAACAGATCTTAACTATAACCCTTTCTGGGCTACAGGCTTCACAATCTGTTCTTATCAGTGGCCCCTTCTTGCCTTGCTCTCTGCAAACCAATCCATCCATCAAAGTTTGGTCTCTCTCTCTCTCAGCTGCACAATCTGTGCTAGCCTTGCTTTCTACAGAGCAAAAACAATCTGTTTCTCTCCCTCGCAGACACACAGTCCAGCAAACTCCATTCCAGGACTGAGAAAGCCTACCCCAAAAGATTGTGAATTCCACACCACACACAATCCCTTCAGGAAAACTCTTCCTACCTCAGAAAGGAGACTTCAAACTATGCCTCTGCAATGAAGAAACAAAATATGCCTCTGACAAGCTCACTCCTCTTTCCCTGCCCAGAGTAACTCAGAGTAATTCTAGGCACTGATCTCCGTTTACACAGCTGTACCCTGGCGTTTCCCAAAACAAGCTGTTATGCTCTCTCCTATCTAGGCTCTTCACTGTTCCTAGAGAGGTGGGTGGAGAACCAAGTCTCCCCTCACTTTCCAATTACAAATTCTCTGCTACTGCCTCAGCAGATGTCCAGTAACATACCTTGTCTCTTTCTGTGTCACCTCCTGCCTCTATTTTTTGGTGCACACAGGATCCCAGAGTATTTGTCTCACATTCCTCTATCTCTGATCTCTCTGAATCTGCACTGCCTGGATAACACTTTGCCTTGCCATAACCTGCATTTGTAACCTACACCTTACAGACTCCACAACAGACACACAAAACTGCTCTTATAACCAGCCACAAAAGACTGTAACTCTTCCCAAGGACCTTGGAATCAAAGCACCCTGTTCCTTCACACAGTCTTTCCATCAGAGAAATGACTTCCTCTGCTCTCTTCTAGCTTCCTATTGCAAACACAACAGGAGATTCTTACTTAATCCCAAGCATGTACTATGAATGGGGTGTGCCCCCGGCAGCTGCGGAGCATGGCTGTGCTGGAGTGGCAGGATCGTGGGAGCGGTGGGAGCACAGTGGCAATAAGCTGAGAGCTCCTGCAGACACCACCAGCACTGTCGACAGCAGGGTGGGAGAGTAGTGAGTGCTGACCACGCACAGTTGCCACCAGAAGTGCCAGTGGTGGCCAGCAGTGATTGTGAAGCAAACGCTGCCAGCAGTGTCAGCAGCAGGGTGGCAAGCAGCAACTGCCCACAGGCACTCCCGACAGTGTCGGTGGCACCTTTTTGCAGGGGATGCACTGCCATGCTTAGGGGGTGCACATGCACCCCCTACACCTCACCCCTGGCATGTACCCAGGTCCACTACATTGCCTGACCCAGACAAACAAAGTCTCCTGATCAGCAGTAGCAACAACATCTCCTGCACAACACTTACAACCCTAGTCACAATTACTATACAGCTCTACCTTACTACAAGTCTTAGCTAACCCCTCTAAAACAAATCACTCTGCATCAACAAATTCCCTGATCGGTCAGGTTACTACTCCTGTGTCCTGGTGGAGTCACCAATTGCTAACACTGGATTTGAACCCAACACCTATACCTTTGTTCCGGGTGGGCACATCCCTCAGACCAACCACAACACCTGCCAGTTGATAACAGGCTAATTTATTGATACAGAGTAAAAACAAAAAAGCCACAATACAAGCAATCAAACAATTCTATATCTACCAATCCTAGGGCTGTCATCAGAGTCAAAGTACATCTGGTCAGGATGCAGGCTTCACTCAGAAGGCTCTCTCTCTTAGGTATCAGCAGTTTGGAGGTGGGATGCCGAGGCCCACAGCCCCCCTCCAGTGGGGTGGATGAGATGGGCTGCTGGTGTACCCTTAGTCCATGGTGGCCTCAGACACCCTTCCCCGGGGACAGGGATGGGGATGGGGATGGGAACCCTCTCAGGGAGCAAAATGAGGAGGGACAGGGAGGGACAGGACAAAGGGAGGGACCCTTTGTTAATCTCAAGTCTTTGCTTTTGTATTCTTCTTCCCCCTTGATGACTCCTAATGACTCTTTATCCATGGCTATTTGGTTGGTTTTCTCTCTGTGGTCATAGGTCCATGTAGCCTTCCAGGCCTTCTCCTAATTTGGTCTGTTCCCCCAAAACTGGGACTTAGCCCCCCCATTCTCTGAGGCCTTGTTGCTAGTGTGACTTATCTTGTGTTATGGGACAGTATGGTACATACTTCCTTTGGTTCCCAGGCTGTTTCTTAGACTATGTGTCCTGGTTGGCCTTTGGTGTGTTAGACAGCCCGTTTGTCTTGAAGGCTGTGATCTCATGTTATGGCATGCCCCCCTTCATTCTCAGGCTGTGTCCATCCATTGACCTTGTTGTGCTAGACAGCCCGTCTACTTCTAGGGCCATGAGAAGCTCTATGTGTGTCTCCCAAGCTCTTTAGAAATCCAGTTAACCCCTGCTGCCCACCTTGACCCCTTATAATGCATATATCTATACCTATAAGCCAATTCCCCAAAAAACAAGCCTTTAAATACCATTTCTAAGCCAACAGGACCCTCGCTGTAACATGATGGAAAAATTGAAGTGGTGGGTTTCAATTTAAAACCCACCATTTCAATTTAGGGGACATAAAATAAAACCCTGAGGACTAAATCCCCGTCACATGTACAAATGCCTTATGACTACTGTCTCTCTTCCTTTTTAAGATTCCCTTTTTCAGTCATTCCCTCTTCTCATTTTCTCTCCAGCTCTTTGCCTTTCCAATTGTTCCATACTTTTATATTTATCTTCACTGTTGTCTGCTCACTCACTCACTCACTATCTGCTCACTCACAGCTTTCTATTGTACTTGCTTCACTCTCTTTTGCACTGTCCCTCTGCCCACTATCTCTTTTACTATGAGGAAAAATGAAAAGATTTCATAGATTTTATAGACATTAGGGCTGGAAGGGACCTTGGAAGATCATTGAGTCCAGCCCCCTGCCCCAAGGGCAGGAAGTCAGCTGGGGTCACAGGATCCCAGCAAGATGAACGTCCAATTGACTCTTAAAGGAGTCCAGAGTAGGTGCTTGCACCACATCTGGAGGCAGTCTGTTCCAGGCCTTGTGGGCTCAAACAGTAAAGAAGTTCTTCCTTATGTCCAGCCTGAACAGTTCAATGGTCTTGGAGGAGTTTGTGCCCATTTGACCTTGTCATCTCACAAGATGCCCTGGTAAACAGGCGTTCCCCCAGATCCTAAAGTACACCCCTTATATACTTATAGGCAGCCACCAGGTGCCCCCTGAGCCTGCGCTTTTCCAGGCTGAAGAGTCTCATAGCTTTCAGCCTGTCATCATAAGGCCTGTTTTCCTGCCCTCTGATCATGCGTGTGGCTCTCCTCTGCACTCAAGCTTCTCCACATGCTTTTTGAATTGTGGGGCCCCAAACTAGATGCAGTACTCCAGCTGCAGCCTCACCAAAGCTGAGTACAACAGGGGGATGACATCCTGGAATTTGTTTGAGAAGCATCTGTAGATGCAATCCAGAGTTTTGCTTACTTTGCCAGCTGCAACATCACATTGCCAGAGTCATTTGACCCCAGCATCCTTTCCTGCCAAGGCAGGGGGTCGGACTTGATGATCTGCTCAGGTCCCTTCTGATGCTACCATCTATGAAACATTGATGGCTCAAGAGTGCAAGGAAGAAACCAAAGTCTTTCAAAGGTCTTCTCAATACCTTTAGAGTGAGGAGAGCCTCTTGAACTAAGCAGAGATACTGAGAAAGGTAATGCTGGCTGATAGGATTTCCCAGTTGGAAGGTTTAAGCTAGTAACTTAAGGCTAGCTCCAAACAAGGGGATTTGGGCATTGCAGTTCCTAATTTATAGGCATGTAGAATACAGACTTCTATTTGACACCTGAGCTGTTTGACACCTGAGCTGCAGTGAACAAAAAGTTAAATGCCTCAGAAAGGGATAGGAACAGCCAATATGCTGAATGGGGAGTGACCTAAAATCAGCACATAGCAGCCTAAAGATAATACAGAAATGGGTGAAAGTCCTAAATCCTAGCTCGTCTGGTTGTTATCTTAAGATCCACAGCTTGGAAACTTCTTCTGAAGATAGGGTTTAGGTGCCTATCTTTTAAAAAACTGATCAAGGCTCACCCTTTTTTCTTTCAGAAGATAGCCAGAGGAGTTCAGAAAATGGTGATGGTGCCTTCTTTTTATATAATAGCCTATTAGCAAAGTTAGTTTGCACTTACCTAAGCTCTTCGGGAACCAACTGTTGTATAGTGCTGCATTGTTAAATAGGAACTTAATTCTGTACCAGATGTGCTGGGCTTTCTCATCTGTCCTTTCTATCCCAGATAGCTAATGGTGGAATAGACTCAGGTGGCTGTTAGTCTGGGATCTTCAACCAGGGTGCTGCAGCACCCGGGGTGTCTTGAGATCCTTTCAAGGGTACCATGGGGTGCCACATAATGTTAAGACTGTGAGGTGCATACTGTTAAGTGGGCAAGTATAATTGATAGGGTAAACCCAGAGATTTCACATAGGAATCCATAGAGTTAAAAACAGGTTAGTGTTAAAAACAGTATTTCCAGTCTTTCTGAGTTCTTTGCAACAGCAAAAAATTGCTCTATTATTTTCTTATAGTCAGAGCTGGCATTTTCTAGAGATACCTTGAGTCTAACAAGGTTGAGAACCACTGGCCCATGGTTTGTGGTAATTAGCATTGGTTTGAATTAGTGAATTTGAAAATCAGCCATGCACTGAAGAAAGGGATGTGAAGAGACTTGTAGTTCTCTGCCCTTGTCCCTACTATCCATTAGGGCTGTGCGAAGCTTTGGTCCCTGATTTGATTCGATGGGGATTCAGCCTAATTCAGTGGCTGAATCTCCAAATCTGAATCAAATCAGGAGACCCTTTAATCTCTCTGAATCAAATTGGAACCCTCTAAATCAATTCAGAGAGATTTGGAGATTTGGACATAGACACAGCTTTAAATGTTTTTTCTACATACGTCAAGGTACCAGGCGCGGCTCATGAATGCTGCGATTGTGGGGTGGATGGAGCGTCCCACAGGAGTGCAGGGGGGCCATCTGTGTGCTTGGAGGCAAACCCAGAAGTGGACCAGAAGTACTTCCGGGTCTGCTGGGGAGCACGCTGAGGGGCCCCCCTGTGCCCCCCAGTTTGATGCCTGGTGCCCTGTAGGCCTGAGGGGGCACCCAGGGTCCCCCTGCAGCTGATTGCCAAGCTGGGGGGGAGCACAGGCGGGCACCCCAGCGTGCTTGCTGGTGGACCTAGAAGTGGGCCAGAAGTACTTCTGGTCCATTTCCAGGTTCACTGCTAAGCATGTGGGGGCCCCCCTGCACTCCTGTGGGACACTCCATCCGCCCCACAATCACAGCGTTCATGAGCAGCACCTGGTACCTCGAGGTATGTAGAAAAAACATTTAAAGCTGTGTCATTGACTCTTCAGATTCAGATTTGGCTGAGTCGAATAGGGGACAGTGATGTGACTCAACAAATTGAATCACTGTCCCCAGTTTGGGCTGAACCCGAATAGAATACAGCCCATTTTGCACACCCATTAAAGCAGTTCTATTTACTTCAATGGGATTTATTTCCTGAATAAGATCTATACATGCTTATGTGCTTGGAAGACTGAGGCCACACCATCTCAGTTAGGCTTTGCCACTGGTTTGGGTAAGTAGCAAGCAGTATAGCAGGATTAATGCGCTGTCTCATTTTATTGCTTCGGTGCCATCATTGTTGCAGTTATAAACCCCACTTTCAGAGTTTATAGCCCAGTAAGAAAGTAAAAGATAGCCTTCTGACTTTAAGATTAGAAATAAATTTGTTCTTTTAAATCAATCATTTTTACAGTTAAAAAACTGGGACAAAGTGGGGGATAGTTTCCACATCAAAGGAAAAATACTTAGTAGACGTGAAATTTGTGACAGCTTTGATCTGGGCTCTTGTTATTCCACTAAAAGCCACTACTATTTGTAGTGAAATGCTACCTAGAATAAAGGGGTTTGAGCTTCTGTTCCTTGTTAAAACAGGGTGTTCACCCACAACAGGAAAACTTACAATCTAAGGGCTATACATGGAAATGTATTGGCATATGGGTATAATTAGTGGTATAAAACTCCTTGTGTGGACTTTCTTAAGCCAGAACAACAGTGCTTTCTCCAAGGTAGTTTATGATACGTCCAAAACAGTTTTAAAAAAAACAAAGGGGCTGCTAGGGGGAAAGGAGTCTATTATTGTGTAAGTGCTCATGTGTCAAGTAATATCATTAAACCAGTAACTATAATTATCCTACTGTCTTTATGCCACCAGGCACCCGGCCATTCAGAAAGCAGAACACACAGAACCATAGGAAATGTAGCTTAGCAGAGATGTTAGCCTATAGGAAATAATTAGCATTAGCCTGTCATACTACGGTCTCCATAAGGCAAGGAAATGCACCCATAGGCTAAATGTTTAGCTGTTTCCATTCATTTTGGTTTGCTACCCTGTCCATCTCTGCCCTGAAATATGCTAAAAATTACCATGATTGAAATTACAGCCTTATTGCTGAGAAATGTAGATTGTTAGTTTTATTGTCAGTTTACTGGCTTCCTCTCTGAGAATTTTTGACTTTAATAGTACTAAAAATATTTGATGGGCAGTATAAAAAAATTAGAGTATATAAAATATTCAAAGCAATGCCTAAAACTTTGGCTTTAGTGAGAGTCATATTGCTAAAGGAGTGTTATGGTTATATCTGCCCAAATTCTTTCTGGGAAATGTACAGCTTGGGGTTTAATTCAGCACCACTGAAACCATGCAACTGCTGCCTCCTAGCAGTAGCAGACAACACATACATAACAACTAAGCTTGACCCCACTGAAATTTACGTGTGCACTTAACAGTGCTTGCTGTCAAGGTCCTGGAATCAGTTCAATAAAATGGCTTTTATTATAAGCTACTTTTTATAAAGTCAATTTTTACGTGAAAAAGATAAATAAAAGTTACCAGGTCTCAGAACTGGTTTCAGACTATTACAAAGGTTTATTATAAAGTCATTGGAGCTGCTATCATTTCCTGTGTCATTTGAACTTAATGAAGTACTTGTAATGAGGCCAACACTCTGCTTTACCTAAATTAGAGGGTGATTTCCAAAGAATCCAAAATTATTAAAATTTTATCTTGGCTTTTAGGGTTGTTGTTTTTTAAGAATCCATAGATTAAATGCTGGTCTCTTGCATTATTTAGTAATGCAGTACCAGGCTAAGCTTATTGCTTCACCTAAATTTAAAAGCTGATGCATCATTCCAGCAATGACCTGCTGCTCGCCTGCCTTAGATTGTGATCAACTAGACTGCAGTTCTAAAAAGAAGTATAGTCATGTTCAAGGCTTTTGGCAGGTATCTGGCTATAAAAATGCATTCATCCTACAGAAAAGCAGCATGAACACAGGAAAAAGGTTTATATTCCTATAAATATTTGTCATAATGGAGGAACAGGGAAATTATGTTCCCATGTTAATAAAATGATTTTGCCTTCATAACCAAAGAAGGAGTAAGTATCCCAGGAGGCCTTCGTAACTAAGGATAAAAACAAAAATAACTTGGCAAGCACATTTTTACCAGTTTGCACTTTGTGTATACTTTATTAACAGAAACTATACTGAGTACAGCAGTACTCAATTTATGTAATCTGAAAAGCAAAGGAAGGGAAGTCTTTTCTAAGATTTTTTTTTTTAATACCCAACCTATGGCACAATTTAGCAATTTCCAATTTTCTACAGAAACAGATTCAGCAGACATAAGTTCTTCAGCCATCTGCAGGAACAAGTGTAGTCAATTGGAGGAGGAAAGTCATGGTTGCTTCACATGGTTGCTGGACTTTTAACAAGGGCCCCTAAAAATTCCCTCTAGCACATTGCTGTGTGATATATGTGTACCAGTTAAAACACAGATTCTTCAACTCTTTAATATTATTATTATGTATCTTGAAATAGGACCAAATTTAGTAATGTGCTTACAAGGCTATAGTAGACAATGTGTGTACAGTAAAACAGATTCCTAATAGTCTGATTGACCTCACTGGGCACGTCCAGATGAGCCAACACGTGCCTCATGCCATATCTCAAAGCCATTTGAGATGTGACAAGTGGCAAAAAAATGTTTTTGGGACATCTCAAATATGTAGCACAGGCTAAAAATGTAATACCTGGATACCTAGGTATCAAAAAAACCCTGCAGAAAAAAAGCAGGGTAGGACACAGCCCTAAGGCAACCGGAGATTCAGGTCCTCCAAAGAGATGCTCTGGTAGCCAGCCAGAGCACCTCTACGGCTGTTCCTTGCCCCAGTCCTGGAACATGCTGCAGCATGTGTGAGGCAAGGAGCGGTGCAGGCTGCAGGCACCCAGACCCAGGCTCCGTCCCCAGGGAAGCAAGGACTGGGGGTGGCAGGGACTAGAATCGGGGCTGTGTGGGTGCAGGGAGCTGTGGGGAAGGAAGACTGTTGCGGGGGGGCTGTTTGGGAGGGGTGGGTCCCCTGCCTGTCCCCTGCATGGCCCTAACCCCTCCCCCACAGCAGCAGGGGTCATCAGGGCTCGGAGCCCTCCTAGAACAGCCCCCACTCCCCACTGACTGCTGCAGGGCAGGGTGGCTTGGCCCTGGCCTCCCGGCACCCAGCGCTATGTGTGCCCCTTCACTTGGGCCAGGCCCAGCTCAGCCAGGTCTGCATGCCTTTGGGCAGCTCCAGGCCAATTGAGCTGTCACCTAGGGCTCCACATCGCTTGCGGGGACCATGTGTCATGCCAGGCCAGGTCCTATGTGACTGGAAGTGGCTTGGCCCGATGATGCACAGGGCCTGTGCATGCAGAACTCAGCCCAGCGCAACACGCGGTCCCTGCAAGAGGCACATAGCCACGGATGACACCCCGAGCAGCCCAGAACTGCCTGAAGGTGCATGGCCCCACGCAGAGCTGAGCCAGGCCCACTTGATGGGGCATACACAGTGCTGGGTGCCAGGAGGCCAGGGCCAAGCCATGCTGCCCCATGCCATGCACGGGGGGTGCTCCAGATGGGATCCTAGCCCCAATGTGCTGCTGCAGCTGTGAGCCCTGTAGGGGGACTTTGGGCCCTGTGGGGGGCATGTGAGCCCTGCAGAGGGGCATATGGGACCTGTGTGGGGTGCTTTGGCCCCTGCAGGGGTGTGCGTGAGCCCTGTGGGGTGCCTGTGGGCCCTGCAGGGGGGTATGTGGGCCCTGTTGGTGGGCTGTGGCCCTGTGGGGGGAGCTGTGGCCCCTGGGGGGACTATGGCCCCTGTGGGAGGGCATATGGACCCTGCAGGGGCACATGTGGCCCCTGTGGGGGGGCTGTGCACCCTGTTGGGGGTCTGTGGTCCCTGTGGGAGGAGCTGTGGCCCCTGGGGGGCTGTGGCCCCTGGGGGGATGTTACCCAGTCAAAGGGGGCACCCCTCCTGAGAAGCCCTTCCCCACATGGCTCCCTGATGCCCACAGTCCCCCCATAATGCACTCATAAAGCCCACACCCCCAAGCCACGTCCACACCCCCTCACCAACATACCTGGCCCTGTGGGTTGAGAGTGAGGGGCAAGTGCAGGGGCAGAGCATTATCATATCAGTGCTTCTCAGAGCTTCACATCCTACTGAGTGAAGGCGGTAGGGGCAGCTCTGGTTTTTCTATGACAAAAAAGACAAAAGTAAATGCCAAACTGTACAGCTATTTAGAATGTATTTTATTATGATGATAAAAGCACTGGTAAGCTTCCAAATTGCTTTGAACATGTAAATAGATCAATAAAACATTGCCCAACTGATCTCTGTATATATAGTATTTCATTTTAATAGCGAAAGAAAAGTATTTTGGGTATTTTAATGAGAGAATTTGGTTTTCTTATCAGAGAATTTGCAATTTTTAAACAGGGAACACCAGGATCTCTGCTGGTGAGACGAGAGGTGAGACCTGGACAGAGGAGCCTGTCCAGGGCCAGCAATAGGGACCCAGCTGGAGAGCAGACAAGGTGGCTGACCTCTTGGCCATTTGGGCCCAAGAGGACACACTTGGACACTTCAAAGAGGGCCACCACAAGGAGCGCATCTTCTGGGTAATAGCTGCCCAGATGGCAGAGTGGGGGCACCCCGTCCAGGTCTGGCAGGCATGCAGCCATGGGGCTGTAAGTCCAAGGGGGTGGGTGCTGTCACAGGTGGCAGCAGGTCACAGCTAGGCAGCAGCCCCTACTGCCAGCCTGCTGCAGTGGGTAGAGGGGGCAGGGACCACTCCAGGTTAGGGCTGCTGCAGCAGTCCAGCTGGCACAAGGGGTAGTGTCCCCAGATACCAATTGGCCAGGCCTCAGAAGCTCCTGAGAGCAAGTAACCCTGAGCTACTTGCCAGGGCAGCTTTTTATGCTGCTGGGGCCAGCACAGGGCAGGTTTTTATACTGCTGGAACCAGCATAGGTGCTGGCCCCAGGCTCTAGCTCCCCCTGGCTGCAGATCTGTGAGGAGCTGGGCAGGGTTATTTTGCCCCAAGTGGCACAACTTGCCCCACACAATAGTGCATGTTGGGGCACGTGCACTGAGATAGAAATCCCCGTCTCAAATTTGTGCAGCTCCTATTTGAGCTGCTGCAAGCACACATACATGCACGTGTGGACGCACCCGTTGAGTCTATTCACATGCTTAGCCTAAAACAGATGTTTAAAGGCTTTTCTTGGAATAGAACCTAAGCTGTAATATGTCTCTAACACATTTTCCCTAGTCTTAGGCCAACATTCATGGCATGTGCAAAATGAATATTTTGTGAATTATTTATCTAGAGCATCCTGGCTGCATCTACATAATCAATTAATTAATGTGTAGCAATAAACTCCAGAGCAGTTGAAGCCAGAGGAAACTGCTCCTGGGTGCAACATTTACATGTGCACCCAGGACAGCAACAATCTGAGCCAGGGCAGAGCAACTCAGGGCTGGCAGGAGCACAGGAGGTCTCTGGGTGGTGGCATGAGGCAGTGAAGGGGCTGGCTGGGGCAGACAGGTGCAGAACCTGCAGAGTTGTATGGCTAGTCAGGCCCCCGCATGTTAGCATCCTCATGCTCCAGACAGCTCCTGTCACTGTCTAAATGCGCGTTTCAATTCAGTTACTTACTCCGCCTGATAGTACTATCTTACAGCGGAGTTAATTATTTTACTGTGCCCAAACACCAGCGCACGTATAAATGGTGATGCTTTATTGAGGAGCTAATTACTCTGCAGTTAAATGCATATGTAAGCGCACCCCTTTTTACCTAATTAGATTTAGAAACTGTATTCTAAGATTCTAGAAATTTACATCTGACTAAAACAGTGATATTATGAGTGCTCTGAATGCCTCAGTTGTAGTATTTCTCCCCAGGAGAGAACAAGTTATGCTTAAAAAGATTACATCTTATTTTGTGGGATCTTAAGCTGAAATTTTGTTCAGGTTCTTCTTGAATCAGTGTGGTTATTACAATAAACTGTTTTATTCACTAAAATGCTTTCCTTTCATCTGAGCAAGTTGATTAAATGGTTCACACTTAGCTACTATCTGTAGCAGTCTGCTGTAGTGTGCTGCCATCTGTAGTTTAAAGTAGAAAATGGATTGTGTAGTTCAAGCTTCAAATAAAGCATTGGACAGATTTACAGCACATTTGCAAGGAAGTCCAACACTTTGCTCTACATGTATAGACGAACATTATTAAAATTGGGTGCCTAAATTAAAGTTTAATCCACCAAACTTTAAGAGTGACCAGTAATTGTATGCCCAGGTTGAGGCACCTTAACAGGCCTGATTTTCAGAATGGAGATGAACAGCAATTTCTGACAGTCAGGGCTCCTTAATTAGCCTTAGGTTACATAATCAAAATAATTGCTGGAGACTTTTGAAAATTGTGGTCCTAGGTCCAATATTTATGCACTTACTTGCTTGATTTTTCATAGAATCTGAGACCCTCCAGTTACTATTGACCACAGTAGGACTTGTGACTAGTCTGTACTTTCAAAAAAGGCAGTTAGATTTACAAGACTAATTTTAGAATGTATGAAAAATTTCTCTGTAGATTTTAGAAAAAGATTGAACAGAAGAATTCAAGATTTAAACTAGCAGTAAGTAGCAGTGGTCAGGAACAGCAGGAACAAAGTCCACACTTCTACAGTGAAGACAAGCACCTGTTTAGACAATCAGCTCTGTTCATTTTTAATGATTCACTGGTTGAGCTGGAGGGAAAAAAAGCTGTTTTATATCTATGTCAGCTATAAAGTTCTCTGTCAGATATAAAATTCTAGAAGTTTAAAGTATGTAAAAATATAGCTTTGCATACTTAAAAAAAAATCATTTTTCTTTATTTTTCATGAAAAAAGTCAGTTTTCAGGTTGAAAAATGAAATTAGAAGCCTTTTGCATGTCCAGAAAATATTAAGTCAGTGTTTGAAAAACAAAAACCTGAAAAATTACCAGTTTTCACTAAAACCCCAAAACATTTTTTTCAGTGAAATATGTCATTATAATATGATATAGCATCATAGAAAAGTAGGGCTGGAAGGGACCTCCAGAGGTCTTCTAGGCTAAGCCAACCTCCTGCCTGAAGCAGGATCATCTCTAATCAAACCATACTATACAATCCCTACATAAGACTACGGTCAACCCTGACACAACACAGACATAACACCCTAACCTGCCACAGATGAAGCAGGGAAAGCATGACAGCCAATGTCCTGCTTCTATAAAAGGTTGTAAATATGTGCTCATGAGATCCCAGTTAGAGGGCCATGCCCTGCACTACAGAGGAAGGCAAAAAACCCCACAGTCCATACCAATCTGAGCATGAACAGAAATTGTTTCCTGACCCCAAATATGGTGCAGTTGTCTAACCCTGAGTGGAGGGCAAAACCCTCTAGCCAGAAACCTCTGGCTTTAGTCCCAACAGGAGCATTGGCACACTACAGGCACAATCCCCAGCCTCGGCTGTAGCCAGCACCCAATGCTTATGAGGAAGGATTAAAAACACCCTGACACATGAAGGAGAAATGGGGTGGAGGCAACCAGCAAAGCCCAGAAGCATAGAAAATAATCGTAGCAGAACATAGGCATAGCTACGCCTAGATAATCTGTGACCAGTGACTGTCCAAACTCTTCTTGAACAGCTCCAGGGATGGAGAGTCCACTACTTCCCTTGGCAGTCTATTCCACTGCCTCACTATTCTAACAGTGAAGACATTTTTCCAGGTGTCCAATCTAAAATTACTTTGCTGCAACTTCAAGCCATTGATCTACTTTACGGTGCGGTGGCTAGGTAACTGACTCTATGGTAGGACCCAGAGAGTATTGATTGACAGAACTGAGTCGTCATGGTGGAAGGTGACCAGTGGCATCCCTCAGAGTTCAGTCCTCAGTGCTTTTCAACATGTTCATCAACAATGTGGATTTGGGTATTAAAAGTGAACTGGCAAAGTACGCCAATGACACCAAACTATGGGGGAGCGTGGTCATGCTCAAAGACTGGCTGGCATTACAGGCCAACATGGACAGGCTCTTGAGGTGAAAGGACCTAAACCTGATGTCATTTAATATGGAAAAATGTAAAGTGCTCCATCCGGGCAGAAATAATCCACAACACACTTATAGGCTCAGCAGTACTACACTTGCTAGCACCACAACTGAATGAGACCTAGGTGTTGTGATAGACAACAAAATGAACATGAGCCACCAGTGCAATGCCATAGCTGGCAGAGCTAATCAAACACTGGCATGCATCTACTGAGGCACCTCAAGCAGGGCTAAGGATGTCATCCTCCACTCTACTTGGCTTTGGTGAGCCTGCAGCTGGAGTACTGAGTCCAGTTCTGAGCGCTGCACTTCAGAAAGGACGTGGAGAAGCTTGAGAGAGTCCAAAGAGGGCCACGCGCATAATTAGAGGCCTAGAGAGCAGGTCATATGAGGAGAGGCTGAAAGACTTGGGACTGTTCAGCCTGGAGAAGAGAAGACTCAGAGGGGACTTGGTGGCAGTCTATAAGTATATCAGGGCATACATCAGGGCCTGGGGGAGCATCTGTTCACCAAGATGCCCCAGGGGAGGACAAGAAATAATGGGCACAAACTGATTGAAGATCACTTCAGGCTAGACATAAGGAAAAACTTCTTTACAAGTCAAGTGGCAAGGGTTTGGAACAGGTTTCCCCCAGAGGTGGTACAGTCATCCCCTCTGGTAATTTTCAAAAAGTGTCTTGACGCCCATCTTGCTGGGGTCATCTGATCCCAGCAGTCTTTCCTGCCCAAGTTCAGGGAGGCTGGACTGGATGATCTGTAAGGTCCCTTCCAGCTCCTAACAACTATGAAACTATCTGCATCCTCTCTGCAGCAAGAGAAACAAGGTGCTTTCCCTCTTCTTTACGGCAGCCCTTGAAGTATTTGAAACATATAGTATTTCAAACATATAACCTGCAGAGATGGTCATCAGGCCCAGTCTTCTCCTTTCCAGACCCAGGATGAAGTGGGGAGGGGTCAGGAGTCATCTGCTCACGTCCATCCATCTGCCTCATATTGCTGCAGGGAGAGGTCAGCATGGCACTTACAAAAGCCACCAATTTTACTGTTTCCCTTTGTTGGTGGCAATGGGAATTAGTGACACTTACCAAGGAGGATGAGCAGCAACAGTCAAGGGACATCAACCTCTTTCCAAACAGCAGTGTGAGGGTCATAAAGAGGTGCAAATCCATGGTAAACCCCTGGCTGCTGACCTCACTGACTAATCCCCACAGAGCAGAAGCTCTGGCCAGAGTGGCACATGAGTTTTTGCTTGTGGTAGCCAAAGCTCCAGCGAGAGCCATACCTCGGGCAGTCTCAATGCCTTCCCACAGAGGGCTATGGCTAGAGAGGGTATGGCAAGTAGTCATCTGCAAAGCAGGGAAAAGGCTCACAGCTCAACTGGAGTTTTGCAGCTCTGTCACACAAGAGCTGCCCCTGCCCCTGTTTATCCATATGCATTTTCCCATGTCATCTGAAATGTGTTTCTCTCAATCAAGTTTGGAGATTTTTATTTAGTTAACTATCTTCATGCTTCGCACCAACAGAACAAAGGGTGGTGATGCAGCTCTTCTTCCTCCATTATGGCAAAACAGCAGAATCGAGATTAGTGATTCTCCCCCAGGGTGCTGTAACACCTTGGGATGCTATAAGATCCTTTTAAGGGTGATATGGGGGGTGGTGCAATATTAGCACTGTCAGATATGCAGACATGATTCACAGGATAAAACCAGAGATTTCAAATAGGAATCCACAGTGTCAAGAATATTTTGATTGATCATGACAGGGATGGGCAATTATTTGGGCCCAGGGCCCACATAAGGAGTTTTGATGAGCTGTCACAAGCCAGGTGAGCACCCACCCACCCACCATGGTGCAACAACTCACCAAAACTCCCTGGGATGTGGCCATGGGATGAGGCCATGGGTAGACAGGGAGCAGTATTGGGGATCCACTCCCTGAGTGTCCCTGCCTGTGAAGGGAGTGTGAGGGGGGTGGGGGGCATGTGCTCATGTGTGGGAGGTTTGGGGGGCTGCTTGGGTGCTAGGTCCCAGGACCTGGCAGGGAATGAGGGGAGGGAGGGGTGTGGGGGGTGCACGTGCAACAGAGCTTGCCTAGGTGGCACAGTCCACAGTGCTCTGCATGGGGCTGAGCCCCACTGGCAGCCTGCATTACACTCCTGTCTGCACCCGCCGGCCCCACACTAGCCAACATGCACAGCTGACTGGCTGGGCTGCCCTCACCTCCAGCAGTGGCTCCTCCTCCTGCCCCTGCCCCTGCCCCTGCCCCTGTTGCATTGTTCTGGGTGGGAGGGAAAGATTCAGTTGGGTGGGTCCTGCCTCAGCACATGAGGAGATAACACCAATGCTTCCCACAGATGGAAGGAACGATGGGCAGCTGGGGGTGGGGGGGAAGGACCACTGCCCCACTCCAGCACCACCCAGCAAATCTCATGGCCTTAGCCTGCCCCAGGATATGGTGAAGAGGCAGGGAAGGAAGAGACAGCATGAGCTGTGCTGGATGCTGGTGGGCACCAGGGAGGCAATTTGCTCTGGGGAGCTGAACTGGAAGTCTCAGCAACTCATCTCTTGTAAAAGAAACAAAGTGTTGGAATATGTTTTGGAATATGCTATCATTATTTAAAATATGTTATACTTATGTTATAATAACTTTGCTTATGTTATACTCATACCATGATTTTGCTTATGAATGCTTATGCTAAGCCAGCCATTCGCTTATGCTAAGTAGCCACCTTAACTGTGACAACCATTTTCTGAAAAAGCAGCAAGTGAGTCTGTGTAAGTCTGTGTGCTGTAAATTAGGTAAAGTAATGGTTAAATGGAGGCTGGTACGAACCAGCTACAGTAAGTAACAAGATAAGATACAGGGGTCTTAGGAATGTGGAAATGGTACAACGTGGGACCGAAAAACAGACCGGAATGTAAAAGACAACATGTAACTGGTAACAGAATCCAAAATAAACACATGCGAAAAGGTAAATAGTGATTGGTAAAAAAGCCTCCAGGCTTTAGTTGAAGTCTGCCCAAAAGGAGATTAAAAGGCAGTGAAAAACCAGCCTAATGAGCACCACACCCTGACCACCAACCGCACATTGAGAAAGAGAGAGAGCCGGTGCCCCCTCTTGACAGGACATCACCTTAAAGAAGCCTGTGACTGGCCATCTCAGAGAGACTCAAAAAGCCACGGATAGGTGACTTCATTTGAATGGTGTGCATGACGAGTGTATAATATGAGTATGTGGTGTGCTGCTAAATAGTCTGACTCAGTTGCCCATTACTATGCAATAAAACCTGGTTTGCTAAACCCACGTGTTGTTTTTTCCCCTGTCCTCTGCACCCTGCTTGTCTTGCTGGGGCAGGGGTGATAGGTAGGTGAGCCTGCAGGAATGGGGACATCACAGTGGGGTTCCCCCTGCCAGCCACCCTCAGTGTATCAACCAGGGAAGCCTCTGCTGTCAGCATGCTTTCCATGGAGGGGATCCCAACTACAGCTATGGGGCAGGAAGGCAAAGTCCCTCCCTTATCCCACAGTGAGCACCAGGAGCAGCAGAAGGTGTGGGATGGGGGAAGAGCTGTTTCTCTGTCAGAGGATGCTTAAGGGCTGGATGCTTGAGGGTCACACATGCTTATCTCTGCCTCCTGGGGCCATAAATGCTGATGGCATCCCTGATGAAATCAAGGCTCAGAGGGTGGCGATGGTTGTGGAGGTTTTGGGGGCTCTTGGTTCCAGTATTTGTGGCAGAAGCAAAAGAGGGCTTCAGATATCACTTTGGCTTAGGCCCCTCCTCCCAGTTGCCAGGGCCATGGGGAGAGCAGTTTCCTCTCTCAGACGGATGCAATCATTATGTGAATGCCCTTCCCCAGCGGCTGTCATGGCCATGGCTGAAAACCTGCCCAGCAAGGGGCATGGGGAAAGCATGCTACTGCTTCAGTGAGGGATCAGGTGGCTGACAGTCGGCTCATCCATCCCACCTTTTTAGGCCCTGTGTTCTAGGCTTATAGACTTGAATGGAGATCATGATTGATGTAAGCCACTGTCCTGAAGTGGGCCATCCTCACCTTGTCTCCTGCTAGGTTATGCTCAATTTTCTGTGACCTGGAAGCATGGGTGACTGGTGCCTTCCTAATCTGGGGGGGCACCAGATCACCACCGGGGGATCCCCCCAGCAGCCAACTGGGGGGATCCCACACGGCTGTTCATCGAGCCCAAAATCACCAGCAGCAAAACTGGAAGTGCACTTCTGCTGCCTTTTCCAGGGGGTGCATGGCCAATCTTAGGGGGTGCACATGCACCCATGTACATCCCCTACACATTGCCAATGCCTGGAAGAATGGAAGGGACCAGTCCATGCCCGTTTGCTCCTAGAAGGCATTTGCTGGATAGATGCTCACTTCCCAGCAGAACACAGCTGCCAAAAGAGGAGTTTCCCTGCCCCTTTCCCCACCTCTTGTCCATGCTGTGGTCAGGTTAATTGAGAGGCAAAACACACCTGCCTTGTCACCCTATGGTTTCCACTGCAGTAGCTTCCACACAGACTCCAGCATAGTCGGGTATTATCAGGACACACAGAACCTTTCCTAGCATTTATGTGGGAAAAAATGCAACTACACCATGCTCATTAGGAGATCATGGAAAAGGAAAAGTAAAGTAGGGCTGCAAGGGACCTCTACAGCTCATCTAGTCTGACCTCCTGCTTGAGACAGTTGTCCCTATCCAAACCATGCCAGCTAAGTCCCTGCTTCACCGATGCTTAAAGCTATACAAGCAACCCTGCCACACAACTACAGGCACATGGTGCAAAGGCACCAAAAACATGTTAACCTGCCACAGACAACGACGGGGACAATGGCAGTCCATGTCCTTATGACAGAAGAGTTATTCAAAAGCAGTCGAGGTTATGAGTTCATTGTCAATTTGATTTTAGAGTTGAAAGTCAGCTTTAGTCTGCTCCAGCAATAGGTCAGGGGAGTGAGAAGGGGTTGGTCCAGCTGCCCCAAGGAAAAACAGTGAGTTGGGGGTCCTTGAAAAGAGGGGAGTGGAAGTCTGGCTTCTAGGCCTGCCACATAGCCTGGGATCTGCAGACCAGAAGACAGCCCCTGCCAGGAATAGCTTCCCCATAAGCCCCTCTTGGTCTTGCTCTTTTGGGCTGACCCTGCCACCTAGTGAACACCCATAGCACTGCAGGCATGACCTTGCCAGACCAGTCTGCAGGCACTCAAGAGGTCAGGCTGGGTCTCCCCCATTTCCTATTGCTCTACTATTTCTAGCTACCGTCTACCTAACTTATTTACTCCCCTGTCAACTTTCTACTATGTCTAAAATCTTTCTACAACTACTAGCTACACCTATGAGTCTCTTGGGTTGCACTTGAGACTGACCAGAAAACACCTGGCACTAGTATTTATTCCCTGCCCTGGCCCAGCCAGCATAGAGTTGGAATAACACAGGAGCTATATATCACAAAGCCTCCTGTGTCAGGCCCTGTACATGGCAGTTGGGCAGGGACCCTGGGCCAGATCCTGCCCTCCCACAAGGTCTCTCACCTCATGTAAGGTGTCCAAGCACAATTTGATTCTTCCCCAAACCATTAACTCCAAAGGTGTCCTTCCCCTCCTTTCCATGGGCAGACGTTGGCTGAAGGCAGTGTCCACCAAACCAGGTCCCTTGGGAGCATTAGGAGAGTCAGGATGCATGTGTGTGGTTGCTCGCCAGCCCCATCGCCGCCACCAATACTGCCGACGGAGCCCCTCCAGGCTCAGGAGGCACCTGAGTGCATAGCCCTGCCCTCAACCAGGATATGCACCATTCGAGGTTCCAGGGGGACAGTGTTCATCAAAGAAAGAAGTAAAGAAAGAAAGAAAAAATTAGTCATGAAAAGTTTCTGGCAAAATTAATAATTTTTGTACATTTTAATTTTTTGTAAAATAATCATAACTTCCCCCTTACTCCTTTTTGCTTTTGCTCCACACCATTTTTCTCTCCGTCCATCTTCATGACCAGCACTGACTGACATCCCTCTGTACTTGTAGAGATTTCAGCCCAGCATTATCATGGTTAAGGCCTGACTGGCTTTCTTTCTGGCTCATGCTGGCTGTCAGGCCAGGATTTTTTCTGCATCTTTCATTAGAGGGTCACTGGTTAAAAAAAAAAAAAAAGATGCTATTAGCAGGGAACTCCAAGAGTGTCCACCTCACTGGGCTGAAGAAGAACACTGCTTTTGCTTTCTGGCCTGCTATTCTCATGCTGTCTAGAGCACTGGAGCTCTGTGCTTTCTCCTGAACTCAGTGCTGCTGGTGTCAGCTGGGTGTGCTCTACAAACCCCAGTGGATCAGCAGCTTAGACAGAGATTTGGTCACTGCAGAACTGGGATTCTCCATATTGGCTTTGGTCTGGCCTAAGCCAAGAAGTTTGGAGTCTGATCTCTAGCCACCTGCATATGTTTCTGTTTTTAAACCAATCTAACTCCTAAATATGTATTGATCTATCCAGGTGCCCCATCGCTGTCCTACTGCTACCGCAAGGGGCTTGTCCAGCTGGGGGTGCTGGGTGTCCTGGTCCCTGGGATCATCACCATGCATGTGCTCCCAGGGAGGAAGAGGAGATGTGACTGAGACGAGGAGAAGAGCTGGGGAGGGGTGGGGAAAGGGGTTTTGACCATTCCCCAAACCCTTCACTGTGCTGGCAACGTTGGAGTGTCACTGAGGCAGAACTAGAAAGTTTTATGCCCTGGGCAGAGATGCCAGAGGACGTCTGCATGTGGGTGTGAATGTGTGTATGCGTGCACTTTTCTGACTTGGCCTGGAGATTCAAAAGCCCTTTGCTGCTGCAGTCAAAGGCCCTTGCTGCTGCAGTCCATGTACCCTGGGTGCTGCTGTGGCAGTGGGCTCCCCGGGGACTGCCATTCTGATGCCTCCTCTAAACCTGCATCTGGGGCTTGCCGTTGCTTGCCTTCCACTGCTCACACTACTGGAGCACCAGACTCACACATTCAGCAAGTAGAGCTGAGAACTTGTCTGCACCACAGCTCCAGCTGCAGCCTCCATGTGCAGGGGAAGCAGCAGCTGTTCCTGAAGCCCCTGAAATGGTCCTGTGTCACTTGCAGGTCTGTGCTCCTGATCCCAGCACCCAGGAGCCTGCCTGCATTTGCTTTGTGTCATGTACAGGCTGCTGCTCCAAGGGCAAGTACAAAGGGCAACTAGTACAAGTGCAAAGTCCTGTGGTGAGGAAGGAACAAACAAAAGCCCAAATACAGACTAGGGAATGACTGTCTAGGCTAAAGCAATGTGGAAAAGGAGTTGCGATTAGAGTGAATTGTAACCTGACATGGGTAACCTGCGTAATATTGTATAAAAGCAATGTCATCCTAGGTTACATTAATAGAAGTGCAGCATGCAAGTCATGGGAAGCGATTCTTCTACTCTGTTTAGCTCTGGGCAGACCTCACCTACAATAGTAGTTTGGAGCCTGGCACATCCAGAAAGGTGTGAGCAAACTGGGGAGAGTCCAGAGGGGACCAAACAAAAATGCTTAAAAGCTTAGAAAGCAATGATGTATTAAGAAAGGCTGGAAAAACAGGAATTATTTAGTTTAGAAAAGAGAAGAAAGGTTTTTTTCTTTCTATGGGAAACTGACCTGCAAAACTTTGACACCTGGCATCTTTGCTTTACAGATGGGCAAACAGAGGCACAAATGTATTGGTTACTTTCTTTGCAAATCATGCAAAGAAGTCCATGCAAATCAGTGGCAGGCTTAAGAACAGAACTCAGAAGGGTTGGTAGTTACCTCGCTACCTCTCATCACTCAGCCTGCCTTTAGGTTTGTTGATTTTGTGAAAATAGACAAACCTTCAATTTGTTGTAGCCATCATGATCCAGGAATAACGCAGGAGGCAAGGATTTCTTTGGGTGATCTTTTATTGGACCTACTGCATAGTTGGGAGAGTTAGACAAGCTTTTGAATGCGAGGCATTGGTCAGATCTGAGGAGAAAAGCAATTGTGTGAACCTTTCCTGTTCTTTTAAATATTTAAAATGTGTAGTTTCTGTAGTGGGGGGGGGGCATTGTTTCTGCAGTGGTGGGCCAATTACAGCATATCAGAGCAGACTCAATTAATCAAGTCCATGGGCACCTGGTGCCTCCTGAGTCATCAGAGGGGGCACTTGCCCCCCCCCCCAGCAGACAGTCAGTGACCAGGGGGAGGTCCCCCTACAGCCAATCCCACCGACCAGGGGGGGTTCCCTGTGTGGCCGATCCTGCCGACCAGCAAGTGGCAGCAGTGGGCCACTGGCACTTCTGGGCTTCCCACTGGCATTTCCAGGTGAGCACTATCAGCCACAGGGGGGACTGCTTCTCCTGGTGCCCCCATTCCCTGGCTGGCACTCTCAGGGGGCACCAGTGGTCTCACCTGCCCCTGCTGCCCGGAAACTCTGGCTGTCAGGGGGTGCACCAGCACTCTCAGGAAGTGCATGTGCACCCCCTTACATCCCCTATGCATTGCCACTGACAGTCTGCTGGAGCATGGTCATTACTCCATTGGGGTGCTTTAACTAAAGCGCATCAAACTAACTTTAGTTAAAACACCCCCACTGCCATTTTTAAGTTTGGGGACACTGATATATGAGATGCTGGAGTTTGCTCTCAGAGCTGCTGTAATTAAAGTGCCATCTCCCCACTCCACTCCCAGAGCACGTGTATAAATGCCCATTGACAAGTACAGCTAGGAGAGACCTCCAGAGGTCACATCTAGTCCACCCTTGCCTGAGGCAGAATCACCCCTATCCACACAAAGTCTACCCTCAACCCTGGCACAACACAGACCTAACACCTGAACCTGCCACAGGTAAAGCGGAGGAACCATGACAGTCAACGACATCCCACTGCCCTCCCAGAGCTGGGGGTGGAACCCAGGAGTTCTGCTTCCTAGTCCCTCTTCTCTATCCACCAGACCCTTCATGCACAGCACAAGGATCCAGGGTATTTTGCTGGTCCCTGTCAACTCCAGATAAGGTGGTTCTGTGGTCTCTGAGCCCCTGCCCCATCAGGGACTTAGGGAAAGAACCCAGGCATCCTGGCACCCAGGGCTCAGCTCTAACTCACCAGGCCCCATTGTCTCCCAGAGGCTGAGAGAGAACCCAGAAGACCTGGTTCCCTGTTCCTCTCTGAAACCTCTATGCTGTCCCACCCCATATGGGTAGCTTCAATCCCTTTCAGAGGTGGCAGCAGCAGCTGAAGGTGGACTGGTTTGGACTCACCAGTGTATGCAGCCAGCTGAGAATCCCTCTCCGATCGCACCCACAGGCCCAGCCATTCCTATTATCCCACACCCCAGGGTCCACCTCATGGGTCCAGCCAAGCCTGTATCTCCCTTCACCAGATCTGTCCAGGAAGCCTGATTCTGTGAGCAGTCCTGTGAGCCTGCTCCAGGGAAGCCCTATTAGGCTCCATTTTCCTGTGAGTCTGATGGGCGGTAATACATGGACCAAATGAGTTTTTAAACTTTATTCATGAATCTAACCCATAAAATAAGATTTAATATTTAAAAGCACATCCCATCCTCCAAAATATATACAGAGATATGAATCTGTCAGCAGTACTACCACAACCTAAATCAATGTCCACAGACATCTTGCGTTCCCTCCCTCCAGTTTCCAACAATTCCTCAATGTTTTTATCAATGTCAAGCTCCTGCATTTCTTCATCTTTATACAATAATTCATCCCTCTTTTCTCTAGAATGCTGCATAAAACAGATCTCAATATATGCTCATCTATACACAGACCAGATTTAGGGGACCATAGTAGGGTGGCTGGGCCTGGAGGTTTGTTCTGGGATAGACAGAGGTCTCTTCAATCCTTGCTGTGAGCTAAAAGGCCCCTTCTCCTCCACGGCAGTGGGACAAAACCCCTGTGTCCTGACTCAAAGCCCTGCTTTGATACCCAGAGTTGGTGTGACCCATTTTGGAGGGGGGATCTTTGAATCTTAGAAGACTAGTCATTGAAGTACCACTTTGCAGAATACAGCATCTGATCAACAGCACAAGGGCTAGTGAAGTGTGACTAGAGCTCCAGGTGGCTGTTTTTCAGATGTCAAGTTAGATACATTTTTGAGTGAAATCACAGCTGTCCATGTGATGGAGTGTGCTTTAATTGCACCTGAGTATCAGAAGATAGACTTAAAGTAGACTTTCTGATGAACGTATGAGAAGGTATCAAGACAGGGATCTTGGAGTCAGGGATCTTGAAACAAAAGACTTCGCACTTGTTAGTTTGAGTGAAGAACTTGTCGGTCTCTGCACCACTGCAGTCTGAGATGTCCTGAAGGGGACAGTCTTTGATATGACATGTCAGGGGACCCAGTGTTTCAGGATCTAAGACCAGACCTAGAAAGTAAATCTTTAACCTAATACTGTATTTCTTTTTTTCAAAAGGGGCCAGAGATGGAGTGGGGACTCTCAAAAGTCCTTTATTTAAGCAATAAAAAAGCTATCAACAGATGCCAAATATAACTTCTTAAATCATTATGAAAAGGAAATATATTAAAACAAGCTCTTTAAAAGCTAAAGTCACAAGCAGTGGGGGAAAAATGTATGGGTTGAAAGCAGAAATCTCTGCCTAAACCTAAGACACTGCTGAGAATAACTGAGGAGCAGAAGACACATGCCACTATCTCCTATATCCAAAGAGAAAAGTAGAATACAAGCTTGCCAGTCTTAAATGTATGATGCTTGTATACTCCACAGAATATGCTCTTGTATAAGCACTGAAAAGAGATATCAACACTGAAGTAATTCACAGTCACCACAGTTTTCTGCAGAAGTTAATTAACACCTTAAGCTTGTCCAGGACAATGTTTTCAATAGGAAAGAAAGCTTTGCACAAGTTGAATAAGTTTTCTGTGCAAATGTTCTTTTCTATTATCAATACCTATCTCTACAAAGTGATCCATGCACATCTCCTGGAATTGACAGATTGAGAGATTCCCTGAGAAACAGTTCTGCAGAACTAGGACAAGGAGTCCTTGCCTGAACTCTTCCCCTGCTTTTTAATAAGACAATTATGTTAGTTGCACATTGTGAACTTTTAGTTGCATGCTTTGTGAAATTAGCAAAAAGCATGAACAAAAACAGCAACATATAGTTTGTGAAAGACTGTTATTCAGTCAAAATTGAAAACCAGTCAATTACAACATTTAAGGTCACTGCTAAGGAAGACTATTTCCTTGCCTAGCCATTTTGGCTGTAAAGATATTAATGAAATCTTTCTTTTTTTCTCATGCAAAAGTTTTCCTGCTCAGAAACTGCTGAAACATTTGCTCACATTTTAAAATAACAACAACAAAAACCCACATGTGGTGACTTTTGGATTTAATGCAAGCCTGGAAAGTTTCAATTTGAAAGATGAACTTGTCCAAGTTACAAAGAAATGAAACAGCTCAACATAGAAACACTGTAGCTTTAAAACAAAAACTGCTGCTATACTATTTACATTCTTCTCTTGAACAAGATGTGTTTAAGTCCTAGATGTATTGCTATAAGAACAATAAGAGGGCATTGACAAAAATCTGACCTACCATTGAATTAAAATATTTGCTTTCTATTTCCATATAAACACCAAACAGCAGTTCCTGCTACTTTTCCAAACATTTTCTGGCTCCTGAGGCCATTTTCTCCATTTTGCATATTAGAACAAACATAAATTATTTCTGCATGCAGTCTTCCTGAAATGCAGGCCAGGACAGTTTCCTTTTGGTAGCACAATACAATAAAAGTAATGTGGGAAGGCAGTCGGCATTGTGAGTCTCGTATTAAATAGAAATCATTCACTACAGCTAGAGTATTTTTCAGTGCAGACCAGCATCCGTTTCCTTTCTGATTAAGGAGTCTTTTGGGGTTTCATATGCAAATGTTTGTAGTTTTCACCACTGTGATACCTGCACAGCATGTCAGTATGATTATCAATCTACTTTTCCTTTTACAGGTATCAATAATAGACTACGTTTTGGTTTATAAACACTTCTGTGATCCAGTCATGATTTTATAATCCAGTGCCACTTCAATATTCATTTCATATACATTATAGAATAGCATACAGGTAACATTGTGCAGTCATTGACAAAGAGCAACAGAGATGTAGAGAAATTGTCTGTAAAATGGTGAATGGGGAGGGAAATATCAAATAAAGGGGCACTCTGTATTAAGACATGGAAGAGTTTGGTAACTTGTTACTGATATTGTATAAATACATATAAAAGATATGCCACTGGGTTTAAAATTGAAGTCTGGTAGCAGTTTTTGGTAAGATTTGCTATAATAGGGAACTTGCAAGGCATATAGCAAGGCAACAGCAAAGCATCACCCCACAGGACTCAATAAATACAGTGGCTTATATATCTATAAAACAGAGACACTGCACAAATTTTAATATATTATATTTTAAAAGGGAGAATTATGCACACAGGTTGATAGGATGATGACATTTAAACTAAAAGCTTTTCTATTCAAGTCAAACTGGGCAAAACCACTAACAGAAAAGAGTAAGTTGAAATTAACAATAGTTTATTAGTTTGAACTTGCTAGGAGCTCCAAACACAGTTTTTTATTTATGTATGTTTCATTTACTTATTTTTAAGAATACAAAATGTTATAATGATGTAAATTAAATACAACTGAAGTCAGAGTTTCCTTTCCATTTAATGGTTCTTTGGGCAGGAAGCAGTAAATTGTAAAATCAAATCCTGCACTTAAAAGTACTCCACAAAACCAAAGCATGCCTCACAGTTAGCTGTTACACATCTATGACAGCAAGGTATTTCTAATTTTACATAAATGCAGCAAATGATAAATGGGGTAAGGAAGAAAATAAAACAGTAAATGATATTACAACTGCTACAAAAATCGAAGTTGCAGATTGATGAAGTCATAATTTTGTACAAAGCAAATGATCTATTGGAAGACTGAATAATTCATGTCTATAAAACTACAGCCACATAGTAATTGTGCCCACACATCAGTATCAGAATCCATTAGTTATATCAAGTGCTTCTTAAGAAGTTATATGCATTGATTCCAAAGCAAATCAAAAGTTACTACCTGTGGGTCGGTGGAATGATGCTAGATTGTACTTTTAACTCCATAACAACTGCCAGTCTTATGGTAGCTTGTAGCTCTGTTGCTAGGCACCACCTAATCTGATGTTGAACCTCAGTTCTTTTACTGTTCTAGAGAAAACTGACTGCAAGCAATTCTGGCATCTATCACAGTTTAACTTGAATGTTCCTGCCAAGCCATTTCCTACAGTTCAGTTTGGTCAAACTTGAGAGGGGAAAAAATGCAAACCTGTACAGACGGATGAATCCCATGGGCCAAATTTACCACTGGCTTAAGCTTATACGTCTCAATTTACTTGAATGGAGTTGTAGCTGATGAATCTGTGCACTCCTCTGGCCATTAGTCACTCTCTTTAGTTCTCCTTCCTGTTCTGTCTCCTACCCATAACTGTCGAAACAGTAGCAATTACAGATTTTGACTACTTGGTAGATACACAACTAGTGTGTTCATTTGGATAAAACTAATGTTCTTCAATAATGTCAGGGAGTTAGAAAGATGGTATAACAATGTAACTTCAGTATATTTTTGTTCTGGCTGAAACTGGTTAATGTATATAATGAAGTACTACTATATAAGAACACTTCCTACATTAAAAGCAAACCATTCATGTCAAACCACAGCCTTAAGCAATTTTGTAAAATGACTGTCATTATATATCCTTCTGTACTTTAACAGTGTCACTTTCAACTCAAAGAAAGGATGTAAAAAGATGTAATATTCAAATGCCATAAATGAATTAAATTTTAGAACTGATCACAATTCTGCAGCTAAAGATTTATGCAGGTTTTCATAGTTGAAGCTGTAAGAATAATGTTCTACAAGTGAGCTATATAACTTTTGAACATTTAGTCAGTGGTGTCAGTGTGCTCTATTTGACTTCTCTAATCAACTCGGGAACCGTGTAACAAACACTTTTTCCATTTGTGACAATATTGACTGAATGCTGTTTTACAGTAGAAGTTTAGTATTCAAACATACTATTTGTCAAACACGGCTTAAATTTAGCCTTAGTGAACAGTGAATTTTAGAACAATTAAAAGCAACCAAAGCATTTTCAAAGTTATTTTATCCCCCCTACATTCATTATCCCCCTTGACATGTCTTCTAGAGCAGTGATTCTCAACCAGGGGAATTGCAAGATTCACAGGATGCTGTGCAATATTAACACTCGTGATGTACCAGCATCTACACACAATCCATAAGATAAACCCAGATTTCAAATAGGAATCCAGTGTCATAATTATTATCCTGCAAAGATCTCAAAGACCTCAGAAAGGCAGAATCGCTTTAGTGTTTTTCCAGTCAGGAATGGGTGAAAGCAGAGCTAGCGTTTTCTTGAAGGGCTACTTGAGTCTAAAAAGGTCGAACCTCTCTAAACTACAATGCCTTGGGCCCCAACCCTCACACTTGCTTCTGTTCCCCCCTTTCTTCCCCCCCACTCTGCAACAGCCTTAGGCCCGCCTCCTTCCCCATTCTCCCTTCCACCTCACTTCCCCCTGCTGCCCTGTGGCCTCTGCCCTTGCCTGGCCCATCTCCCCTCCCCCTGTCCCCCACACAGAGGAGAGACAGAGGGAAAGCAGATGGGGGCAGATATGGACAAATGTGCCTGTGGCTAGGGTCACTGCTGGAGATTGCCAATCTTGGGGGTGGGCAAATTGATCAGGGTATGCCAGGCTGGGTGAGAGATTGGGGGCTTGCTCTGATGTTGCTACGACGTGCCACTTCCAGGGTGCTTCAGAAGAGATTAAAAGGACACAAAGAGGAATCACTTTGATTGTCCATGTGTACAGTGCCTTCTCAAACAGGATCTCAAAGTACATCCCACCATTTCTCTCACTGGGCACAGGGAGGGAGAGCAGGGTGCTGTGCCCACAACTCATCTGTCCACAACTGGAGAAATAGGTAGTGATGGCAGGGGAAGAGGGTCTGTCCAATTCTCCAGGGTAGGAAGCACATCTGCAAGGAGGGCAACTTTCAGTTTAGCAAAAGAAAGCTGACAGAGTGCAAGCCCAGCTAGCTGGCCAGGGCTTTTGTGGAGAGCCAGGCAGATTGGCTAAGTTTAGGCAGTGAATCAGCTTGATGTATGACTGGACTAAGGAAACAATGAGATTTCTGGAAGTGAGGCGTAATGGTCTCAGCTGCACATCTGGGTTGTAGCCCAAGTGTCTCCTGCAACAGCTTTAGAAGTCTGCTCTAGAGTCTCTGTAAGAAGGCCCACCAGGGCTGAGCAAGGCTGCAATAGGAGGAAAGGAGGCACTTCAGGTGAGGCAACCACTACCTCCCCCTCCCCATATTGCCTTCTATCCAGTTTTTCCTCAAAGGCTCCATCCAGACCAGCACAGCCCTGCAGCATGTGACACTGCAGACATATCTATGGTGCCACCTACTGCATGTTCAGTTGTTCTCCGTGCTG
>NW_017729032.1:219900453-219908773 GCF_001723915.1 Gavialis gangeticus
GGTTCATGCACACCTATCACCAGTTTAAGCCCATACACACTACACACACCAAATTTAGACAGAATCAGTTACCAACACCTGCACATCCAATACATACGTGGATTACTAATTCATATACCACCCACCCACACACACACACAAAAACAGAGTGGCACATGCAGGGGCAGCATACATCACTCAAACCTGCTATCTGGCTGGCCAAAGCCATGCTCTGGCTGCCAACCAGGCACTGAGCAGCAGGATCACAGCTGCCCCCAGGTAAGGGTGCTGTGGTCAGCCCAGTGCTGGCTCCAGCCTCCCCTACCCCAACTGGGGTAACCTGCTGCACACCAACAGGGCACACGGCACAGGTGTTCCCCAGGAACAACTAGTGGCTGCACAAGGTGCACTGCTGCTTGTTAGCCTCAGGGAGCCAAATGTCCATGCTCATGTAGACATGGCCAAAGGGTGCATCAGTGACTAACTTTCAAAATGAAAGCGAGAGAAGAGACTGGATAATGGCTGAGTGGTGGTTTGACTTCCTAACAGCACACTGATGCACACAAATTCAAACCCTGTCTAGTTGAGGGGGAGCTAGAACCCAGAACCTAGAACCTCTAACTTTATCTTTTTCCTTCTAGAGCTACTCTGTAATGAAGGAAAAAGATAAAAACCAACTCGCTTGTTTTTGTGTCTAAATCCATTTTCTGGTGTTTAAGTGTGCTCTGGGTCCACAAGGGGTACATAACATGGGTCTCTACCACTATTACTGTGTATGCCCAGTCCACATATTTTTGTAGTCATCCATGTCCATGGAGCTATGCACCCAGGGACAGAACTTTAACCTGCATTTAGATGGCATTTTTGAGTTAAATGATTTTTAAAAAAAAAGGCTGTGTAGATTGCCATATTTGGATACTTCGATAACAAGGAAGGGACCAAAATGCTACTCAAGGCCTCCCCATGTACCTTGGAGTCTTTGTGACAAAGGCTGCTGTGATTTGATACGGAGCATAATGGAGGCTCTGGTTATTTCCACAATACCTTTTATGAAGCTTCAGAGAAGCATACTCATCCTTTGAAGTACTTCATAGTAGAGGTCTGATTGTAATGCCCACCTGTATGTCCTGGTCCATCCTGTTCATCCACCAGACTCTGGACAAGTAAGCTTTTTACAATGCTCCTCTCCAGCACGTAATGCTGAGGCTCCAATCTTTCCTATGTATTTTTCAGACGTACATTTGCACCCAACTCTCACCAATATCACCACCAACTGTTTTATTGTGTGTCATTAAAAATAAAGCATTTATAGTAATTGTGATGTGTATTTTTATTTTAGCCTCCTCAAAAAAAAAGTTGAAAACATCTCAAAATTCAGACCCAGAAAGAAAAAAAAAAAAGAGAGAGATCTAATTTCTTAAAGCAATTAGTACATTTCAGGGCACTGATGCATTATTTTTAATGCTGTAGTTTGGTAATACTGCTACCCCCAGCTGCCAGTGCTTCCAACTTGGATCTTATTACACCATTCCGGTCTGCAGTGAGGTCAACATTTCCATCCTGTTTATTTCTCCCCAATTCCCAACTTTTCCTTTTTTTAAAACCCCTTCCTCTGTATGGAAAGCAGCCATCTTAAGATAGAAGTTAGAAGGAAAGGAAGAGAATGTCAGCAGAGTTATGCATCAACACGTAGGTATATGCAAAGTGGGGTGCAAAGAAAATCCTCAAATCTCATGAAAATGCATCTTCAAATGACTTTCAGGACACTGAATAGCTGGCCCCAACACTAATTATAAATTATTCTGGTTAGCAGTAAATTTAAGCAAGCAAGCAAGCAAGCAAGCAAGCGTTTAGAGCTTTTCAGACAGGGACATCAGGCAACAAGGAAGCCAGAAGCATAAGACATACCCTGATCTGGGCAGCCTGCATTCCACTATTAAAGCTCATTCTACATGTTTCAAAGCAAAAAGTACTTAAGTGTAACCCAGTGGAAGTTTATTTTAATGACTACTTCCTAAATTAATAGGGAGATACAAGCTTCAGCTAAACTGTTCTCTTATACACCATTAACTAAGACTGTATCAACATGCAAAATGTATTGATTGTGAATGAAAAATCATGTCCCATTTTTCAAGTTTGTTAGTGGGTATCTGGTTCCTATACAAGGTTCGAAAGTAGAATGCCAACTTGTCTAAAAGGACCAAAATGTGTTTTTCTGAAAGAGAAAGTATTAATGTTCACAATGCCTAGAGAATCAACCCCAAAGAGAGGAAAGTTCATAAACATAAAAATCTCAAACACATAACAGGCACAATAATTATCAAATAACTTTTTGGGAATTTTCTTCCAACTCAGTAATATTTGCTGGTGTGTTTATTCTTAGGAGTTTGTAAGCTATATAAAATAAATTTTGCTATGGTTTCCAGAGATCAGTTTTAGTAGTACTATATAAAAGGAATACAACATCAGTAAACAATAGTTTCATACTGCAAACGATGTACACAAAAAAGAAAAAGCCTTTTTAGAAAGGATAGTGGTTTTTATTGTATTCTTAGAAAATACTGAATTATGAAAGATACAAAATCAATTGTTGTAATTATGTAATTTACAATCTGAATGCCATTTTACTGTTATGGCTTTAAGATATTCTGCCCAACAGATTTTAAAGTATTTTAAAACATGCCTTAAAGTATTTTACAAGTTCAAAACTGAATGTTTAGCTGAAAAAAAAAAAATTACCTGAGAATCCTGCATAAAATTGCCATCCATTCTTAAATTCTGCAAACTGGTGATAGCCTTACATAAAATTCCACATGCAACCTGAAGGCCTATTGTATTACATAGTCTACATTTATTTAGATACAGCTGGTTAAACACAGACCTACCTCAAACTCTACAAACAGGTTGATATTAGCAAGTGTTTAAGTATACAGGGCAACTCTCACTGTACCTCACACAAAGCCAGAGCTACTGGTTTTCCAGTGGAGTTTGTGGGATTGAATTCACAAATGCCAACCTGCAAAGAGGTTGCAGCAGTGAAGCGCTGTGTTTTAGTTGCCTGTCTCCCCTCTGGACTTACAAATAGTGGTCACCAGCCTCCCCATGTCCCAGAAAATTGGCGATATAGGGCACTGGACATGTCTAAGACCTTGGCCACCCCCTCTGCATACCCCTTACCCCCCATAGCCCAGACATTTTATCTACAGAAATTTGGTTTTTAGAGTCTATGAAGTTGCAAGTAGTTGTCAACAAATTATGGCCTGCAGAGCCACTGGATCCAGTCTAGAGCTGGGGGCTTTGGCAGTAGGGAGTTTCACTCACACAGGGGAAAAAAGCAGTAGCACCCAGGGCTTAGCACTGGTCTGCCTCAAAACTTGCACTGGGTCATTCTGGTTTGCCATGGGAGAAACACTGCTGACCCACTGTACTATGTCATTCATGACTATCACCTACTTTTGAAAGTGATCTTACATAAGCACTGTACAGTTTTTGATTTAAACATGATTTAAACATATCTGGTGGCAAAACCGACTAGTCCTGGGGCTGCAGGGCGAGAGGGAGAAGAGGAATTACACTAACAAAGTCTATATGGTTGCAGAAAAAGAGACACCATGAGTCTCATGAGCTAAGAACATTGTAAAAGTCACAAACTACATAAAATGCTAGTAATTTAAAAAGAGAGTTTCTCCTCAAGCACCTGAAGGGAGAAGATACCCACAAGCAGTAGAACCCACGTAGAAAGTTGTAATGGAGTAGTTCCTTTCCTAAATTTCAGTTCTTTTTAGTTTTGCTATTTATGCACGCTCTGCAATGTTAATAACAATTCGTCCCCCTGAAAAAGAAAGTCATGGTATCATTGTAGAATTGAATTAGTCTAAAATCATTTGGATGAGGTAGTGTTGTTACTTGTATTACATGCTGGTTATTAAAAGTACTGCTGAGATTTGTCAACTTTTTATATTTGGCCAAATGTTCACAATATACTCTTATATAATTACATTAATGCTACGTTACCTACATACAGAAAACCTAAACCAAATGCCTTACCAAAAAAGTTAGGTTTTAGTATTCTGGAGGCAAGTTCGTCTTACGGCAAAACAAAAACACAAAGCCAATATTTACAGTAGCAGTCAGAGCAAAGGATGGTCTGTCCTATGTGCGCGCAAAGATATAAAAAGTTGATGTACATTTTGAGGTAGGAAATGAAGAATTCCATTGGCTTGTACAAGATTCTTCTATATTGTAAACCAGTAAGAATGTTTGACATTTTCTCTGGTGAGGGTCAGTACTTAATTTCTGGGATGAGAAGAATGGCTAAGCAATGAAGCATCATTTATATACATATTGCCTCTATATAATACAAAACAACCTAAAGTAGGGGAGGGCAAAATGCAGCCCACAGGCTGGATGTGGCCCGCCCAGGCCATTCTATCTGGTTCACGGAGCCCCTAAAAAATTTAGAAAGTTAATATTATTTATCTGCCTGTCATGTGGCCCTCGATGGCTCGCCAAAACTCAGTAAGTGGCCCTCCGCCCAAAATAATTGCCCTCCCCTGGCCTAAGGTGTGGATTACTTTCTCCCCAATTGTCTTATTTTAATGGCTGAATTTAGTCTTTAAAAAAGATACACATTGAATAAAATCCCACTGGCTCATTTCCTTACTACATGTTTCAATACTTATTATAAGACTACAAGCCACTGTAAATACACTGCAACAATTAGATTTATCCATACAAGTATCCTGATGATTAAAAAATATTTTCAAATGCAGTTTCACCGTGATCAGCGCTTACTAGAGTCTTAGACCGGCGTTTCTCACCTGGGGTGTTGTGGCACCAGCACCACCACTGCTACAGCCAGGGGAACCTGGCGCACATTCTTGGTGCAGAGATGAACTGGGAAGCAGCTACAGCAGAAGGGGAAACTCCTACCTGCACTAGATTTATCAAGTAAACACAAGGCAGGCAGAGGCACCCACTTCAGCTTCACTGTCTCCTGGAAACAGCAGCACATGAGTCAACTTAATCTGGCAGCAGAAGCAGTGCTGGTGCACTGGGATGCCACAGCAAGCCAGGCTGGGAACCAGTGAAGTAAGCTGAGACAGCACAACAGTGGTTCTCAAGTATGATGGCACTAAAATCAGGAAAGTTATGAAGAGGTGCCTTGAATCTAAAAAGATTGAGAACAACTGTCTTAAGTGATGGCCTTGACTCTCATTACGACCAGCTTTTAAAATTTAAAAAACCACAAACTGATCTGATGGCAAGTTAATTTACAACAATAGCTTTTCAACAAGTACATCAGGGTAAGATGCCACAGGACTCGGGAAAAACACAGAACGCTAATGATGCTGGTATCCTCATCTGGCTATAGGATATCCCATTGTTTATACTAAAAGGCTGCACTCCTGTACAGACAAGAGCAGGACACGTGTCTTAGAGTCTGTCTAGAGCAGAGTTTGTCAACTGGGGGGTACGTGTACCCCTGGGGGTACTTGGGAAGGTTCCAGGGGGTATGCAGCAACAGCACGGAGAAGCAGGGGTACTTGGGAAGCATCAGCCAGCGGCCAGGGACTGCCCCCCTCCATCCAGGGGGTACAGTCCAGGAAGGGTACACATCAGAAGAGGTACACTCCTTAAAAAAAAGGTTGAAAGCCTCTGGTCTAGAAGGAGGAACCTAGGAAGGTTAAGGTAAATAAAGATAAGATGTGAACTTAAAGCACAGACATCAGTGCACGTGTTAAAAACCAATACATTAAATTGGTTCTGAATTAAACTACTACAGAACTCTAAGACCACTGAATTGAAACCTCCACAAAGGGGGTTTATCACATGCCAACCTCTGAGCTTTGAGTTCACAACTTTGGTTTATTTACCTTGAATTTCTTAGGCCCCTCTATGTAGATATGGTTTTGAAGCACCGTGTAAATAATGTAAATGGTACTAGATAATACAAATGCAAAATATAAAGTTTCTTTTTTCCACTCACTTTATCAGAATACTGAAACCCTCACTCAAAGTTGAGAGGTTGGCAATAGGAAGAAAACAGATTTACTCATCTGTAGTGCATTTGTCAGTCATTTGCTGACAGAAGTCTGTGATACCACTACCTCCCTGTCCACACTGTTCTGCATGTGAAGTTTTCTCAGATGTTCTTACAGCAACTGGACATAGTTCCTGTACTTGACCATAAGCTGCATTGCATATTCCTCTTAAATGCTGATAGCAAGAACTCTGTTCGCTGGCTGACACAACACTTGAAAGACCATCTGGCAATTCGATACATGATGGTATCACCAGCTCACTATCAGAAGGAGCTGTTCTCTCTCTCTCGGGGATTAAAAATGAAAGCGGACAATCTGTAGAGGAATACTTGGCAAGTATTTGTATTTGCTCGTGACTCAGTGCTGCTTCCTTACACATTTGCTGACAAAGTCCAGTTAGATTCTGCTTAGTCTCGCCCAAGGTTGACAAAATACGATCTCTCTCCTTTAGCAAGTTTTCCTTCTCATTTTGCTGCAAGAAAAAGAAACAATGTTAATGACTTCATACATGCATAGTGCTCTGAAACTCATAACTATTATACTCCTTACAGAAACTGAAAAAGTATTGTATCCAACATATATACCTTATACTCACCTTGGAAAAAAAATATACTAAAAGGATGAAAGTAGAAGAAGTGAAAGACTAAAAATGCAACTTTTTGCTAACAGCAGATTTTGTATTAAGCCATGCAAGCTGTTTCACATGTTCTAAAACAAACTTAATTCAACGGAACAAAAAATTAAAAATGGCAGCATGTGCTGAAGTAAACTATTCTCAAATATTTTTCCATGTTTATAGAATTTAATCTTTTGAGAAAATTCTGAACATGAATTTCTAAGCATTGCTGAAACTTTTACACAGCCCTACTGTAGTCAACTTTCTCCAAGAGTGAAAAAATGGTTATTTAAAGCTTACCTATGGAAAAGGCTATCCAGAAAGAGCTGCATCGCCTTGTGAAATATTATCCTAGTGATTCCAAGCATGATTTTGGATGTAAAGCTGACTTCAGTTTTTCAAAAGATTAAATCCAACCACACAAAAATTATGATTGTAAAGAACTAATATCAAGTTGTCAATTAGATTGTTTTCCTTATATTTTAAAATGGTTTGTACTGCTGCATTTTTAATGAGTCTGCTTTCATTTTGAATAAAAGCTTTTATTACTGGGGATCCTGAAAGACTTAAGAGCAACATAACTAACAGTTAAAGAAGGCATACGGAAGCAAGTATATCAGACAGCAGTACCACAGTGCAAATGTGAGAGCAAGAGTGCAAGTGAGCACATGAGAACGAGCTGAACATTTGAGTTTGTATTTATTTACTAACTCCCCATAACGGAGCTAGGCGATGGACAAAATTGTTCGCATGCTTAAAAATGTCCAACCTTGTTATATACAAGACACAAAAGTAAGTTTGCAAACAGTGAGAAAGCAAAGGGATAATAAAGTTGACAGAAAATTATTAAATTACATATCCAGATGGTAGAACCAATTTCATTACTTTTAATAGCTGTTTATTTTTTTGGTTTGGTACAAAAATGGAATGTTTTACAGGTTTCTGAGAACAGACTAATAAAAGACTGTTAATTAAGAGAGCAATAAAGATCAATGCATCTTATTCTACGGTTGGTAGAGGGACTTGCCCAGAACAGGGAGTTCTGAAGGTTAACAGATACAATTTGGCTGGGCAATTCAGTTGGTTAAAAACAGCTTCAAACCTTTATTTTTTTGTTTTTTTACCTCCTCCAAACCTTCCCCAGTAGGACCATCCACCCTCTTCATCCCATTTTTATACATCCATTCTTCAGGTTTTACAATATTTTAAAACCAAGGTTTTGTTTCTATATTTTTGCTTTCCTCTAAGTTTTTTAGTTATAGTAGACCTTCAGTTGGTATCATTCACAAATACTTCCCTAACACAGCCATCTTAACTAGTACTTTAAAGGGAAGCAGATGCTGCCAGGCCTTTTTTCCTCAGCAGATCGGTGGGAGTATTTTTGCTATCTTGCTTCTACTACTCTGCAAAGGAAAGGAGGGCTAGCAGCAGCTGCTTTCTTTCCAAAGTCACTTTCCATACAATTTCGATGTGCTGTGGCACTCTGGTTTGCAGTAGTGAAGTGACATGGTTTCCTGTTTCATACTAAATCACGATGTCTGAAAAAAGGGTGTCCTTTTCAGAAAATGTATTTTTTTGCCACCTGGAAGAACTAATATTTGAGAAGCTCTTTTAAATAAGCAGCATTAATTTTCTGGTAAGCCTAAAAGGGAGGTGTACACCCAATGGAAGGGAGGGACCA
>NW_017729032.1:219908784-219911578 GCF_001723915.1 Gavialis gangeticus
CTCAGGTCCCATCCGACCCTACTAACTATGAAACTATAATACGAATTAATTTTCAGTACAGCATGTCAAAGTGCTTTCTTGCCAGGTAGACAGACGTAGCTTATCTGCTTACTGTGCTTATTGGCAACAAGATGAAATGCATCAACTAAACAGGGACTCCTTGCAAATACTTATTATTAATATCGCCACTGTAGATCTGCACTTGGGGAACTGGCACCTCTGCTGTACAGAGGAAATAATTCAATGGCCACTTGAACAATTGGGTCCTGCCTGGTAAATTCACCCTTTGCCATTCAATTACTGTTCAGACAACCCCTACAGAAAGGGACTTTATTCATTTAAAAACTACCAAGACCAAGAAGGAAAACAGAATACAAAACAGAAATTTTTTTTTAACCAAGCCTTTCCTTCTTTTACCTCTCTGGGGTCACAGTATGTACTTTTGGCAAACCACTTATTTTAAGTCTATTTCCAACATGAATATTCAACTTACGCAGGCAGGGGCTGGGGAGGAGGGGTAGAACATTTCAAAGGTTCTCAAAGACATTTCCTGGGATCCCAAAAACCCAAACAGACCAAGCCAATTCTTCAGCAGTCCTCAGAAGGCACCAAGCACCATTTAACACCTTAGGACAGGGGATGGCTAACCTGCAGCACAGGTGCCAAAAGTGGCCCGAGCACTGTCTGTGCAAGACAGACTGAGGAAGGGACAGGGAACACAGAGCAAGAAGCAAAAAGAGCAACAGCTAGGGCAGGGAGCAGAAGTCTGAGCAGCAGATCAGTTAAGGGAAAGGAATCAGAGTGGCACTCGGGGAGGGTACAAGCACAATTTGTGGCGCGCTTGCCAGAAAGGTTGGCCCCTACTGCTCCAGGAAAAGTCTGTTTACTAGGATTCTTACCTCTCCACCAAGACTATTAACCAGTAATGGCCCATGAAGAGCTTCATTCCCTTTTCCCCCCACACATTTACATTTTTCACTTCAGTTACATTCCAAAACTCATTAATACTTTATTTGCTTGAACACGAGTCTCAGAATTCCAGGGTGGGATGAGGGGGACAGAACTTAGCCTAAAGCATAAAATTAAGTTAAACAATTCACTTACTATATCGTATAGAGTGTCTATACAATCTTAGGAATCTAAAATGCATACAAAAGAAGTGTGCGTGCCTCAACACCTTCTGGCACTGAATATTCTGCAGCTTAAAAAAGCAGCATCTGTTGTGGCTCTTCATCCTTTTCTCTTGCTTCGCTGACAATATTAGGAATAAAATGTATATCCATTATCTCTCTCTCTCTCTCTCTCTCTCTCTAATAGATAGAAGTGTTGCCCCAATCATCCTTTAGTAACCAATTTTCGAATCTGTGGGAAACATATATGGAGCCCATCCTCACACAAATACCCAATTTGAATACCCAATTAAAGCAAACATTATATATTGGGCAGCTCACAGAAGGTGGGATAAGGTATTTCAGGCGAGCAAAGCCTGAAAGAGGGCCAAACTGAGCATCAAATTCTGAAAAGCAAGGCAGGACTTCAGTGCATTTTTATTCAAATACATATAGGGCTTAAAGTAACAGCTTTGTAAACACTATGAGACTGAAAACAGGCAACAGATGCTTAGTGTTCTGCATTCTCAGTTTTTATTTAGAAAAAAAAACCACCCAGGAATTTGCCAGGGTTTATCTTGGAAACAAACCAGGATGAAATTAGGATTAAAGGAAGAAAAGAGGGGAGGGGGGGGAAATCAGCAGTGAGGGAGGGAGGAAGACTAGGACTAGAGAAGGGGCAGGGGGAGCGGTATGGTGCAGTCAATCAGCTGCTCCTGGTGCTGCAGCCAGAAGCAAAGCAGGGGGGGAGCCGGCACTGGGTAGGGGACAGGGGGTGCAGCTCCCATTGCTGTACATCCCCTGGGGGGACCAAGGGCTATGTCAGGCTCTTCCCGGGGGCGCGTGCCCCCAGATCTGTGTGCGAAGTGAGGTGGTGGCTGCCGCCGCCACTGGCCCCAGCTGGCAGTATCAGGCTCTTCCTGGTACTCTGGGCAGGCGGCAGCCTGCTCTTGTCCTGCACGCAGATCCAGAGGACCACATCCCCCAGGAGGGCTGTGCCAAGCTCTTCATGGGGGGCGTGGGCCCCTGGATCTGCATGCGGGACAAGAGCAGGCTGCCGCCTGCCCAAGCGCCAGGAAGAGCCTGGTGCCACTGTTGGCCCCAACCTGCAGCTGGCTCTCATCCTGCGGAGATCCAGAGGTCATGGGCCCCCCGGAAGCAGCCCAGAACAGCTCCACAGCTTGCAGCCCTCTGGGAGGGCGTATAGCAACAAGGGCCATGCTCCTTCTCCCTCCCCACCCCCCCAACCAGTGGCTCCAACTTTGCTCCTGCCCCACATGCTGCAAGCTGCAAGCCCAGCCTCATTCCCTGCAGTGGGCACTGCACCCAGCCACTCAGCACAGGCCCACGGGGCTGGAGCCACTACCTGGGGGTGTAGGGCTCCTGGCTCTGACCCTGGGGTAGAAGCTGCCTGTGTCAATGTTGGGTCCCCCCTGCGCACCACTCCCCCCTCTGCCCAAACAAAAGTACAGAGGCAGAAAAGGATCTTGGAGTCGCTACTGATTCCAAAATAAACATGGGCCGCCCATGTGGGGATGCACTCAGGAAGGCTAACTACACCCTATCATGCGTCCACAGATGCATCTCGAGCAGGTCCAAGAAGGTGATCCTCCCTCTCTATGCAGCACTGGTCAGGCCGCAGCTGGAGTACTGCATCCAGTTCTGGGCGCCACACTTCAAGAGGG
>NW_017729032.1:219916578-219919176 GCF_001723915.1 Gavialis gangeticus
AGGGTCCACAGGAGGGCCACTCGTATGATCAGGGGGCAGCAGGGCAGGCCTTATGAGGACAGGCTACGGGACCTGAACCTGTTCAGCCTCCACAAGAGAAGGCTGAGGGGGGATCTAGTGGCCTGTTACAAACTAGTCAGGGGGGATCAGCAGGCATTGGGGAAGTCCCTGTTCCCCCAAGCACTCCCAGAAGTAATGGTCACAAGCTGGCAGAGGGTAGATTTAGGCTAGATATCAGGAGGCGCTACTTCACGGTCAGGGCAGCTAGGATCTGGAACCAACTTCCAAGAGACGTGGTGCTGGCTCCTACCCTGGGGTCTTTAAAAGGAGGTTAGATGAACACCTTGCTGGGGTCGTTTGACCCCAGTACTCTTTCCTGCCATGGCAGGGGGTCAGACTAGATGATCTACTCAGGTCCCTTCCGACCCTAGCAACTATGAAACTATGAAATGCAATGTTAGAGATATACCAACTGACCTGGGAAAATGTGGGCACCACTAACATGGATTCTGCCTCCTATATGGCTAAGTTTTCATGGGAGATAAAACTTGATCACAAACCAGAGCTATTACGAGTTGCTTGTCACGCTCATTTAATTCATGTTGTACTATCATCAGTCAAAGCTACTGAAGAAATGAGAGACATTAAATCTTGTGTCGTTGGATTTGGGGCTGTTTTCAAGCATGCAAACAAGCTGAAGGCTTTGTTTTATAAAGTGCAAGATGACTGCAAATTTGACTGCCGATTACCAACTCCTGTTGTGCCGCACTAGTGGATGAGTTTCTACCTGGCTGCATGTCATGTAAATAAAGGCATGGACTGTGCTAGCAAGTATTTTAGCTCACCCTGACTTTGCCAGTGCTAAAGCAGAAACTCTGAAGAAACAGGCAAATAATCTCAGTGACCGCCAGACTCTGCACACCAAGGTCATGTTCACTGCTGAGAACTTGGATTTGCTGTTTGAAATGCAAAAAGCACTGGAGTTCTCCCCTATCACCGTCAATGACATTTGCTAATACAGATGTTCACTGCATACTGACAACCAAAATATCATCTGAATTGAACACAAAAGATGCGACAGAAACATACAGCAAGAAAACCCAACTGTTTCTTGAAATCCTTCCAACCTTAGAACACAAAAGAACCCAAAAAGCTTTCAAAGATTTCAACACTGTTCTCCGTGAAAAATGGCAAGCAACTGTAACACGTAATTTGAACCCCAAAGTGTTCGGCGCTGAAGATTCTTTTTGGAATATCATCCACGTGTTGAACCCCTTTCGCAAGGTGAAGTTTGCAGCAGACTATGACCGCTATGCCAGAGTGTTTCAACTATTTGCCACCAAAGGTGAAATTTTGCATTTTAAAAGTGAATACACTACCTACATGAACATTGCTATCCCTGACAATGTGGAACTGAATGTGCTGGCTTTTTGGGATACCCACAAAGACACACGACCCAACTTTACTAAAGTTGCACGAGTGAGCTTTGAGTGTACACCCCAGATCAGTGGATACAGACAGCTTATTTTCAAAACTGGACTACATCCAAGAGAGCAAGAGGCTCAACATGAGTGAGGATACACTTACAAAAACCATGCAGGCCTATGTAAACCAGGCTTTCTGGAAAAATTATTAGTTTTGATAGGACACAAAAATTACGTTTGTATATAGAAAATTTGGCTTAACCTTACCCTTCTTCTAATAATTCAAAATCAGTTTATGGAAGCCTGAGTTTTTGCGCATACAAAAAAAACTTAAGAAAGATAAATATTGTTGGACAAAAGTTGGACTTTACTTTTATTTTTTTAAATCCTTGTTCACAGATACTACCATAGGGAGTTATGACAGTAGGATGATGGTACTTCTGGTGATTACAACTATTTCTTGCTGTAATACAAAATGTAGAAACCATTTAAATACATGTATTAATTGTCACCATACTAAAAAGAATACAGGTTTCCCTCGATTCATGAAGGTTCTTTATGGTCCATTCGTGCCAGTTAACAGGGATCTGAACTGAAAAACAGGTCTAAATTAGTAGAAACTGAATGACTTAAAATCCCCGATTTTTTTTTTTTTTTTTTTAAATCAGTGGGGGGGGGGGAAATCAGTAAAATCTGAGAACATGGAACATTACAGATGCTGTATTTGGTTACCGTAATTACTCAATTAGAAGACATGCCCTTCCCCATTTAACATGAAGGAAAAAAGACCCTTCCCTTATAATCAAGCACAAAGTAGCAGGGAGGGACCTGGTAGCTGCTGTGGCTCTGGCCCTAACCTGGGGTAAGGGCTGGATATTGAATCAGAGCCGCAGCTACTGCCTACCTCCCCCCACCCTGTGCTTCTGTATGCCCCAATCACTCCTTCCCCACAGCCCCCAGTCCCCTGGTAACCCAATGCCACTTTTCCTTCTCCCTCCCCCTCTGCTGCACTCTTTACTTTTGCTTCCCACCAGCAGGCTCCGTCCTTGCTGCGGCCTGGGGCACAAAGAATGGCTCCAACCTGGCCCCATAGCAGCAGAGCCAGTGCTGCTGCAGGACCAGACTGGAACAGAGCCTCCCAGAGCAGAGAAAAGGTAAGGGGGGGTGGGAGGGG
>NW_017729032.1:219919202-219921959 GCF_001723915.1 Gavialis gangeticus
GACCCAGAGGTGGTGGGGCAGAGGAACAGAGCAGCATGGAAGGGGAAAGGGGAAGTCAGGGCAGCCTGAAGCTGTCTGCCTCTCTCACTGACTGTCCCTTACCACCTGCCCCACCCACATGCCTTATCACGTTCCCCCGCTTACTGCCTGCCCCACTGTCTGTCCCTCAGCACCTTCCCCTTGACTATCCCCTCATCTGGTTGGACTAGATCTCTTGAGATCACTTCCAGCCTTACTTCTGTATGGTCTATGATCAACTCTCCCCACCACCTACCATAGTGAGGGGGCAGGGAACAAAATTTAAACATGAACCTCCAATAAATTAAATTCCATGCATGGAAAATTACAATAAATTTATAGTTTTCCACATGTAGACTCTAATTATCTGGGTGGGGGGGGTGTCATCTTACATTCAGGGTCATCTTGTATTCAGGTGAATACGCTAGTGAATGTCTTCATAGTACCAAGTGAAATAAACTAGTAAGTTGGGATGACAAAGAACTACATACTGGATAGAGGCCTGTACCAAACAAATGAATATGAAGCCATAAAAATGTGATGTTGCTATGTGTATTTTGGAGATACTGGCCAAATGGCTAAATTCCAGGTGTTTTTCCTAGAACTGGGAAAAACACATCCTCTCAACTGCAGGGTACATGCATACAATGTGAAGCGCACATTCCAACACAAAATGCTCACCACAAAATAAAGGAGACATGAATTGTTCCAGAGAACAACGACCCGAGAGGAGCTGGCCCAGTGCAGGCAGCCACATTTACAGAGATCCATTTCTATCAAGATTTCATACCAGAAAAAAAAAAAAAAAAAAAGAGAACTGGATCGCATATACATTCCAGCTTCCTGGCTGGAAAGCTACACAGGCAAGCTCTGCCGACCAAGGGACCTAGAGCACTGCTCCCTGAGTCACCCCCAACCTTGCGGGATCTGATCACTTGACCACACACCCTCTCCCATACCTGGCTATCAATTAGGCAGTCTCCCCGTTTTTAAACCGCCTCAACATGTGGCAATTTAAAAAAAAAGTCAGAGGCACAGGGAAGCAGGGCCAGGGACAGCTTCTCCAATCATGTGTCCTGGGGGTCTTTTTTTTTTTTTTTTTGTTTTAAAGCTAAAATCGCCATATGCCATCTAGTTGGGCAGCACACTTGGCATTTAAAGCCCATAAGCAAAGAGCTAAATAGCTTCTCTGGCCTCCAGAACTTTACAATCCCCACACTTATACCCAGCTAGGCAGCAGGGAATGCATTTAAAGATGGGGGGGCTGGAACCAGGCTTCAGAACAGCCTTCTCCAGCTCCCAGGGAATGTCCTGTGGCAGCAAGGCTGCTTGAGTTCAGGCAGTCCTGCAGCCACAGCACAGCTATCTCCTGATCCCTGCACACCTGCAATTTCAGTTGGAGGCATGCAGGAAACAATTCTCCCATGGCAGCCTTGCAGCCATGGAAAAAAGTGTGTCCCCCGCTCTGCTTTCCAGTGGAAACAGAGGCATGCACCAAGTGGGATTTGGGAGGGGGAGAGACAGGAAGAAGAGGAGCGGAAAACACTCCTAAGGGATTTTCAGCCCCACACCTGCCTCCTGCTGCAAACCTTTGGGTTGAAATTGGAGAAAGGGAGGGGGAGTAGAGGACTGTGGGATACTGAACTTCTCTCTCTTGTGAAAGAAGTGTGTAGATGTTCAAGTTAGATTGGGAAGAGGAATGCCTTCCTCAAAAGATACTTGATCTAACTTTTTGTGGAAGAGCCAGTCCTCTTCCACAAGAAGTATCTCGAATATCTGTATGTTTTCTTTTTGTGCCGGGAGAAAGGCTTTTCTCCTGGTACAAATGGAACAACTGTATCCAACCAGAGAATAAGTAGAAGAGAGTCTGTTTCACTAGTCCACATTCCCTTCTACAGCCTGGAATATAACCCACAAATCTAGTCTCATTATTTCTCACCTATCATCAATCTGCGAATTCACTGGCAAAGCATCCTCTCCCTTTTAGCATCATCCACAGATTAGAGGACCACCTACTAATGCAGGGGCGGGCAAAATACCGCCTGCAGGATGGATCCAGTCCACCAAGGGTATTTTATTTGGTCTGTGGAGGGTCCCTTGGCCCTGCCTGGCCCAGATGCACAGGCCAGCCCTAGCTGTGGTGCATGTGGCCAGTCTCACCACCCTCAGGTGTGCAGCAGGATTGGGGTGCCATGGCAGCCACACTCACTTCCCACTGGCCCCCACAGCAGTGGCTCTTTCCAGCTACCATGCCAGTCTCCACTGCTGCCACCAGACCTGGCCCCAGGTGTCTGTTCCAGGGGTGCCGGACAGAATGGATGGGTGGAGTCTCCGCAGAGACCAGCCTGGGTCCCATGCTGTATGGATGCACTTGGCCAGGCAGATGGGGTGGGGCTGCTGGTGGGAGGGAGTGGCATCCAGCAGCAGGACAGGTAGGCAGGGCCAGGGCTAGGATCAGGATTGCAGGCTGCTGACAGCATGGGACTGGGGCCTGGAGCAGAGCCATGACCCGCTGCCCATAAGTCCCTGTTATGGGCACCAGTTCCACAGGGAGGGAGATGCAGGGAGTGGATCACAGCTCTGCCCTGGCCCCACACTATCATCCCCTCATAATCCCAATCCCAGTCCTGCACCTCCCACTCCCAGACCCTGCTCCCCACCTGCCCACGGTCCCACCTGTCCACCTAGCCAAGACCACCCCTGCCCACACAGGTCCCAAGCTGGTCTCAATGGAGACCC
>NW_017729032.1:219926959-219939804 GCF_001723915.1 Gavialis gangeticus
CCAGACCCTGCTCCCCACCTGCCCACGGTCCCACCTGTCCACCTAGCCAAGACCACCCCTGCCCACACAGGTCCCAAGCTGGTCTCAATGGAGACCCCGGGGATTACCAGGTGATGACAGTGTTGGCTCAGGCATTTAGGGAGTTTTGGCAAGTTCTTGTGGAGGAAACAGGTACTGACTCAGTCAGCAACAGCTCACCAAAATTCCTTAAGTGGCCCTCTACTCCAGATAATTACCCACCCCTATACTAATGCCATGCTTCTATTAGTTCAAATGGCAGAGATATGAGCAATGGATTTTAAGGTGCTGCTAAACATCTGGTTTTTCAGTCTACTTAAAAATAAAGTGACATTCAGGTAGCAAAGTGAAGCACACAAATTAGCAAATGGCAGAATTAAGGTTGCCTAGGCAACCTTATTTTCTCTTCCTTGTTTACATGAGTTATGATACAATCTTTAACACGATCACACTATGAACTTTAATTGCTCCATTTCTTCTGATATTCACCCTGTGAACATATTTATATCCTCTCAACCTTCATATAAATAATCATATCCTCTCTCAACTTTCATTTCACAAAACCAAGTTCCTGTGATCTTCACTCAATTTCAGTAACAATTTTAGCCCTTCACTATACTTGTTCCAGTATAAATAGAGTAGATTTTGAATGGTGATCAGTAAATAAGGTATATTGCACACATTCAATGGCAGGGTCCACACAAGCAGGGGAGTGCCTTTGCAGCAGCACAAATTTGTGCTGCTACTTTATGCCACAGTGCACGCCCCTGCCCACATGCTTTGCAGCAGGACACACTTGTCCCACTGTTATATGTGCTGCAGGTGGGAACCAGCTGGGGCACAGGGTGCCTCAGCAGCGGCTAGCTATCTCCTGTGCTGAGGCAACACCACAAACCACACGTGTCTGCACGTCTGGATCCAAGCCAATGAGGATGAAAAAATTTGAACTACTAATTAAGCACAAATCATCCTGTGCACTGAATATAGCAGAGGTCCTGTAGGAAATGTAATATATTCCCAGGCAATTAGACAGTTATCACAATGCATATATACAGAGTGCCAAATTAAAATTGCATTGTTAACTAAAATTCTAGTGTTTTCTAATTTTTGACTTTGCAAATTTGACTTTTTTTTTTTTTTAAATGGAGGACTGAAACAACATGATTTCACTGGTTAAAAACAAGCAGCAGATAGAAAATGTATACCTTTACACAGGTGTAATGCACACAAATCTGATGTGTAGTTACATGTGTAGAAACTGGGGGGGGATAAAGTAATCTGGTATGTTATATGTATAGTTTTATCCAGGGCAATACCTGCTCATCGTCACACAGTAACAAAGCACCATACTAGTGCCAACTGTATGCAGCTACTCCCGGATAGCTTCCTATGGTTCACTCCAGATCACAATGTAATTTACAGTGGTGTAGAAAAAAGTCAACACAGTTACATGGATGCAAACATGCTGCCTGTTCTTGATTGTCGGCTGGGTGTAATACTTGCCACTTTAAAGGACGGCAGCTCACAGAGATGTATGACTAACTGTACCAGAAGAAACAAAGTCTGGCAGGTTACATTTCACATAATGTAAATCTTGCTTGCAAGAAAAATGTTTGGAAGGGGGAAAAGGTACTAATATTCAGTGACAGTTATGTAAACTATCCATCTTAAACCTACTCTATTATTGTTCAGTGTACATCTAGGACATTCAGAGGTTTTTCTAGTAAATGCCCATAAAAGCATATATTGGTGCTTCCAGTGAAAAACAGAGCCAAGCCAATAACATCTGATGAGCTCATGACATGAGGCATATTAAACAACAGGAACAGAAAATGTGTCATAGAATACGGAAAAAGGGTAAACACCCTCAAAGCACAGTTAGTCTATAGTTCATTTTTTTTCCCTTGGAATACTTATACATAATTTTGTTCTCCTAGAAACTCCCAAGAAGTAGCACTACCATAAGGTGGGAAAAAGGAGACAAAAATGAAGTCATTTATTTCAGTACAAAGCTGTCAAACTTCACCTTGAAGATTACAAGTGCTTAGTGCTTTGAGAATTTACAAATGACCAGGTTGTGATTTCAGATGTCACATGTGTAAATTCCTTAAATAGAAACTTGTTGAATCAACATATGCATTTCCCAGGGCTGGTTTTACAGGATAACAGGTTGATATGATACACTATGATGCCTGAACTGGGTATTTGAGTTGATATGGATTCACCTTCATTTCTTCTAGTGTGCACCCTAAAAAAAACTTCAACTTCCTGAAGTGACTAATTCTACCATGATAATATACAAGGAGAATGTTATACATATTCAGAGTATATAGTTCTTTCCATTTTTCTTGCAAGAGGCTTGGAAGGAAGACAGGAAAGTGCATAGAAAGAACTCTCAAATGTGGTCTCATGGAAACTTTATCCTTCTGAATGATCATAAGGACACATTTCCATTAGGGCACATGTACTCTTACAGATTAAATAAATTGCCCAGAAGCAACAATCTTCATAGAAAGATGCAGGAGTCATGCAGCCATAGATTTTCTATTTGGATTTATCAATGTGAACAGAACTAGACATAAGCCCCATAAGGCAAGTCAACAGATCTCAGAAATTCTTACTATGGAAATGAAAAAGCCAACTTTGATTGGTACATTTTGGACGCATGTCATATACAGCAATCTAAAACATGGAAATAATCTAATTGTTCAGTAGCACAAATCCCAAAATGACTAACGAAAAGCGATGATATTAAAGTACTTCTTTCAGCTGAAAATAAAAAACATCTCATCAAGTTTTCTCTGCTGTTTATAGCAATTACAAAAACTACCCCAAACATGTTATCTTTGCGGATGCTGCCCTCCAAGCTTCCACAAAGTTAGATATAATGAAAAGATTTCAGTGTAGACTACTTGTTATCTTGAGACAGACCCAGAATCTAAAGAGAATGTTTTTAGTGGCTTCATAGAAAGACTGAAGATCTAGAGATCAAAAGTTTGCTTCTGCAAGGCTGAAACTATTAAAAGGTGAGTTTGGATGCATCTTGTTCACTTTCCAAATCACTCTTGGGAGAAGCCGGTTAGGTAGAAACCCATGAAAGAAAAAATCCTATCCAGCAATCCATAACTCCAACTACTACTTGAACAAAACTAAAAGGCATTTTCTGTTTTCTAGCAGTACAAACAACTCTAGGCAACAGAACCGTTGATATGATTTTAATAAAAGATACCACTTTGGTTACTTTTTAAAAAGCTGAAAATCCATTCAGAGCTGTGATCCAGAATGGGATGAAAACCCACATTCCAAAAAAAAAATAAGGTAGCTCAGATTAAATTTCCTCCACTGCAGAAAATTATCATATTGTAACTCTTGAGAGAGGGGTTTCTCATTGGGTATGAGGAAGGGAGCATAAAGAAATAGTAATAAGAAAAAACTGTATTGTACAGATTATCTTCATGACCAAGCACTTATTGTTCTGAATCTATAGTAGACCAGTCAGGACCTACTGGACAGGAGGGATAGGGCATTAAATAGGTAAATAGGCTGCTCTTCAGAAGAAAGTCATATCTGCTTTTTGAAAAAGGACATGGATGTAAAAATAAAAGTGGCTCAGTACCAAATGGGAACAAGGATATCGTAATGGAAGTTGCCACATCTGTAAACAAAAATTTAGATTGCTTGATGCTGAAGTTTTCTACAGAAAGAACTAGGCACATGAAATAGCAATTAGAGAATATGGATCTTTAATCAATTTGGCATTAGTGCCCCAAACTGGAGAACTTAAGCCATCACCTATATTAAAAAAAGGAGGGAAATACATACTAGCTTTTCGATTTTCCACGCTCCAATGCAGTGCAGTAGGGTAAAAAAGAAGGGTAAAGGCAACTCATTGCCATAAGCGGCAACAGTGCGTTTCAGGTACAGGTGATCTACCCATGTCAGAAAAGTCATGTTGCCAATTTGGGAAGTAGTGTGTACAACTGCCATATTGGAATCCAAGATGACTGCCATGATTTCATGTTTTGGTCAATATTTCAGCCCCCACTACGGCCAGAAAATTAAATTCCAAATGACAAAGCTAATATTGTATGAATCAAGGAGATGAACTGTAATATTCTCATTGTGATAGCTAAACCGGATTCCACGATGGCTGCAGCAAATACACAGTTTTGTTCATTATTAGATACCCAAAAGGTCTGCAAAATTGTTATATCAACTCTGTTCTGCTTCAGACTACCTCAATGCAAAAACCTCCGATAAAGACTGTTGAAAAGAGACTTGCCTTTATCGCCCTTAAGCAAATGTTACAACAGGGCCAACAGTATCACTGAGTCTAGCGAAGCATGAGAGGTGCGACTTGGAATCTACAAGATGCATCATATGTCTTGAAGTAGGTTTGCAGTCAACAAGTAGCTAATGGAACTGCATGAATAAAACAAAGCACTCGCGAACAATTGCTAAATTCAGCACTTATGACAGTATTCTTGACAGACTACTGCACTGTGCTGATCCTGCGATACAACCTTCAAAAGGTCTCAGTTGGCACCATTCTTGCTACAGTTCTTTTACACACAAAGGACATAAAGAGACTGTTAAGAAAACTGCACAAGATAGAAGATGAAAGGGAAACCCTAGCAACAACATCAAGTGAAGAACCCACTAGGACATCAAGCAGATCATCTACTCCAGTTCCCTGGAGGATGTACATATTCTGCCAGAAACATTCTAGTAAGAGTCCATGTCATGTGTTGTTGTCTGAATCAGGCAATGCAATATACAAGCTGGCAGAGAAGAAAGAAGTGTTGCGTTGTCAAATTGGTGTCAAAGATTTAAGAGCTGCTGAGGCACATTACCATCCTGAATGCAGGCAGGAGGAACAATAGAAGCAAGATCTCTCTCATTCCCATTCACATATGGAGACTGTGCAAAAAGATATTCTTCTTTCTCCTGAAGTGAGAACATAGTATCAAATGATTGCTAAATGAGATGCTGGTTTTGCATGGGAAAATGTGTACAGTCTGTAAGATACACGTGAAAAATATTGTGATTTAGAAGATGAAGGTGGTAAATGTCCTTTGACCACACTGAAGCAAGAACTTCAAACCTACCACAAGAAAGCCATTCAGTTTCAGCACTAAAGAAATGCAAATCTTCCACTACTGTCTTTCGAACTGTGACAACTAATAAAGCCAAACAAGCAGCTGGAACTTTGCATATAAATTATGAGGAAGCCATTTGCCTGCAGTTCACAAACGAGTTTTCAGACACATGATACATGTACTATTCTGCTCTCAAGATCAAAGCAGATTTGAAAGTTATAGCCAGCATGAAGAAACACAGCAACTTGAATAAAAGGAAAACCCCACAGTGAGTTCATTCCCAATAGCCTTTTAGCACTGAATACATTGATTTTGGAAGATGACAATGACAACTTAGGTCATGTGCAAGCTGAAAGTCATGTGCAAGATGAGAATCTAGACAAGAAGTATACTGAATGTGTCACAATTTGGTTTACATGTAATCAGGGGGCAAAAAGCTAATGCCAAAACATGCTGGGTTAGGCTTGTGGATACATTCACACAAATGCATAACATAGAGCCAATTATTAAAGTCTCATTTGGTGAAGTGTACTTGAACCTAATCCACCATATTCCCATCACCTTACCAGTGTGGTTGGCAAGCTGAACATGACTGTCATGTTCCTATTATAAACACGCTTAAACCACCTTTGGATAATAAATTGCAAGTGCAAGACAAAATGCCACGGGACAACACGCTCGTGCAACAGGTTAATGTGCAACGCATTCCCAGTGGTATGCAACAGCATGTTGCAAACTGTATAATAACTACAGAGCTTCAGAAACGGATTCAAGTGATGAAGAAGTCTGAAAAACTGCAATTACCGTTGTATGAATGTTACATATACCATTATATTACCATTGGATCAGACTATTATATTTTCCTAATGCCTTGAGCTGAACATATGTCCATGTTTCATTGCCACCGAGTTATGCATTATTAATATCTGACATATTTCCATTCTGAAATTTTTAAAACAGTAGTTTTATTCAATAACTCGGACAAGCAAGCTAGCTTGAGTTATGTTTTCAGTACTGTAGGTCTGCGATAAAATTTATAGTGATAGGATTTGTGAAGTTTCAGTATTAGAGTGTTGTTTGCTAGGTTTTATAAATTATATTGAGTTGCTACATACATACTAATACATCAGCCATCCTGGAATCCAATATGGCTACCACAAAAGAAATTATATGACTTATCTCCTCAGTTCATATAACATTGGTTTCATCATAGGAATTAATTTTCTAACCCAAGTGGGGGCCGAAACATTAACTAAGATGTGAATTCACAACAGCCATCTTGGATTCCAGTATGGCTGCTACATGTACTACTTGCCAGATTTGCAACACGACTTTTCTAATGTAGGTAGACCACCTCTACTTGAAGCACACTGTCAGTGCTTATGGCAATGAGTTGCCTACCACAATAAAATCTACAGATCTTATTGGTCAGTTTATACCCTACTAGTCTGGTAATACATGCACAATTTTAAGGGAGACTATAACCAAAGTAACACTGAATCAAAATCCTCCTGTTTGTTATATGCATTTAAAAATACCTTTAAATATTAAATGTCCCTGTAATTGTCTGCAAAAGAGATCTTTTTGCAGTTACTTACTGACCATATGTGATGTTCTCATGTCCCCCAGAAATATTTTTAATATTTCAGATGACAAATTAATAGGAAGGCAAATGTATTCTAGCTCTGTACCTAAAATCAGTTCTATATTGACCTGCAGTGACAGTATGGATAAAAAAATCTCAACTATGTTTAGTAAGTAGGCAGTTGCAAAGTGCCTGCCTTTCTTACACTATTCTAAACAAGAAGTTTAGTTTAATTAACATCTTTGTGGGATTTAGATTTAGTAACAAAAAGGGAACAGAAACAGTTAATACATGGGTAACAATGCTAAATTCAAAAAAAGTTTCCCAAGTGGGACTACTATTACCACTCCCTCATGGAAGTTTGAACCCATATTTTGATTCCTACCCCCTTCACACCTACCTTGTAAAGGAAGCCTCATGAAAAAGTTACTCTTTGGACATATACACAGGTTAATAAAAAAATGCTGATTTTTGTTTCCTTAGATAGAAAACAGAATAGCTTACAATGCACAGTACTGTAGGTATTCAAAATATCTTCCTCTGACATGTAGACACTCATTATGTATCACACTGCTACGACAATATGAATGCATTTGAGACCCCCTGTATTTAACCAGTATAACAAATCACTTGCCTAGGATCAATACCTGTTACAAAGGTGGGGTGCTTAAACACTGCAAGTTTGTTGCATATTTATTCTAAACTGAGGCCTACAAAATATATATATAATGATTAAATTCCAATGGCCTTTTCCTTTAAATAGTTTTTGGATCATTTAACATTAAAACATCAACTAGAAATATATGGCAATAAAGTCAAAAACTGAAGAGGAAAAGAAAAGAACTGCCGTCACATAGACTGCTTCTCCATATCGAGAAAAAGAATTTTACTTCCTCCGGGAAACAAGGGCAGAGCCACGCACTAATCTAAGAGCAGCCACTGTATCAACACTTTCCGACTGGCAGCTTTCAGATTATCCCAAGAGATGCACAGGAAAGAAGCAGTAGCGTTAGTGAGGAAATCTGTATAATCCTGGATTTACTAACTTCTTACTCCATTTCTGCTCTCTTTAGTAAAGGTCAGCTTCTTAAGACTCACCACACTTCCTTGCTCCTGCCACTGCCTCCATGGGAAACATGCATCTCACTAACAACTCAGGAAGCAGTTTGCAAACCCAAAAATTGTCTGTTTTTACGAAGTGATACCATGCAGTTGGGGCACTACAACTAACTCTTAAGTAGCATATAACCCTTTCCAAGTGAGAGAGAATGAGTAGGGAAACAAAAGACTATGAAGAAGAAAAAAATAAGGAGGTACATACCAGTTTTTCAATTTCAGATTCGAGATTCTGGATGCAGTCAAGCTTTCTCTTACGACATCTCTGTGCTGCAATTCTATTTTTGCTTCGTCTTCGGATATCATGGATGCAATCCAGCTGTTCAGGGGTCAATTTGTGCATTTTCAGAAATGACTGGAAGTCATTTCGAGAAAGTGAAATGATCCTTTGTGCATTAAATGGCAGTTTTACCTACAGTATAAGATAGAATTTTGAACCAAAAAGGGAAATAGATGGTACCAGGATTTAAAATTATTTTACATGGTTCCTCAAAATAAGTATGAATACACAACAACAGTAAAACATATCTTATTCTTCCATAAAGGAAGCAAGTGCCATCTTACATTCATTTAACTGTACATAATCCAGAAATTTCAAGATAATGTAATTTAAACACTACACGTTTATTGTTTTCAAAAGATTATTTACAAGTGCACAGAACAATTTTAGTTCTTAAATCCTGTGTAGGAATAAGTGTTGATAGTGGATTAGCCCTTGGGCAGGCACCACTAATATGACCTGAAGTTCTTTTCCAACTATTAATACAAATATTATGCATATGTATATTTTACACACATCACACATGCAGGTGTCATGCGTCTAGAGATGTTTACATATCTATTGTTCAGGGAAAATGGTTGAAACCTCTATAATTAGGCTGCCTAGCACTTTGGATACAAAACTGAGCCTGCCCTTATTTGTACATGCCTTATACGTTTGCTTGTTTAACATTGAAAACCACCTTTTTTTTTTATTAAAAGAAAACAGCTATTATTTTAAGGTCACCCTATTTATGGCCACTAAGCCATTTTAAGTACATATGCAGACTTAAAAAAAAAAAAAAAGAAAAAAATATTTCACATTTTCTCCTTTCATAAAAGCAATCCTTTCAATGTTTCTAGAACTGCTGGTGACACCAACATCTAAAGCTATATATGGAATGCTACTCCCAGGGATGATGCTATTTACTTTAGTAAGAGTTTAAAAGAATGGGCCAAAACCAGCCTTGAAGCTGTCTTGTGTGTCCCACATTTCCAAAAGAAGAGTTTTTCCCACTTACTCTGGAATTTAATTTGGTCTCAAATCTTGAAAGGCAACACATTTAAGTATACCAATATCTAAAAATCTAATAGAACTGAGTAACTTTCTGTACAGCTTGTGGGACTGGATTATCTATTTCACCTTTAGCTGGATGCCACGTTACAGCATCAACGACAACAAAGTAGCTGGAGAATTGGGAAAAGGAAACAAAAAAAAAGGGGGGGGGGGGGGGGAACTACAGGAATGTTCAACTGCTCCACAAAAACCCGAGATGCCCTGTTATTTTTGAGGCTGACGTATCTACCTCATCTTGCATGTTTATTTCACTGGTATGCAACATAATTCTGAGCTTTTCTAAGCCAGTTTCTCAAGCAAATCCTGGGACGTCATTCTCCCATTGTACTCTGCTTTGGTGAGGCCGTAGCTGGAGTAGTGTGTCCAGTTTTGGGCTCCACAATTCAAAATGGAAGTGGAGAAGCTTGACAGAGTCCAGAGGAGAGCCACGCGCATGATCAGAGGTCAGGAAAAACAGACCTGACGATGACAGGCTGAGAGCCATGGGGCTCTTTAGCCTCAAAAAGCGCAGGCTCAGGGGTGATCTGATGGCCACCTATAAGTTTAATCAGGGTGACCACCAGTAACGGGGGAACAGTTGTTCACCAGAGTGCCCCAAGGGATGACGAGGTCGAATGGTTATAAACTACTGCAAGACCGTTTCAGGCTGGACATAAGGAAGAATTTCTTTACTGTCTGACCCCCAAGGCCTGGAACAGCCTGCCATTGGAGGTGGTTCAAGCACCTACACTGAACACCTTCAAGAGTAAATTGGATGCTTATCTTGCTGGGATCCTATGACCCCAGCTGACTTCCTGCCCTTTGGGCGGGGGGGGCTGGACTCAATGATCTTCTGAGGTCCCTTCCAGCCTTAATGTCTATAAAATCTATGAAATTAGCCCAGTGGTGCTCAATTTTCCAGGCACGTGCACTTAAGCCAGCCACAGAGCAACTCCAGCCCACCAGCTGAGTCCTCCATGCAAGACTATTATCCTGGCCACAGAGTCCTCCCACGGGTACAGAAATTTGGTGGTAGGGGAGCAGTGGCAGTATTAGCTGGCATGGCAATTAACATGCATGCATGCGCACACACACACACTTCCCAATAAAGTTCAGAAACAAGAAGGAAAAAAACAATTTAATTATGTAGGACGTGGAATGATGTCTATAAGACTTTAAAGTAGAGCTGGAAGAATGATTATCCTCACCTCGCACTCCTGTTCTTTCGCTGAACACGACTCGCTTTCCCCCTCCGTGTCAGTTTCAGACTCTTCTCCCAAACTTATCACACAAGTAAATGGACATTGCTCTGGTTGCTGTCCCTGAATATAATCTCCACTACTTATCTCTGAACTGTTTGAGCATCCTTCAGTATTAAGGGTGCTTATAAATGGGCAGTTGACAGAATTCAAAGTTGTGAAAGTTCTTTGAGGAGAAGGTTCAGGGCTCTCGCTGATCCTGATGCCGAGCCATGGACACTCTGTCTTTTTCCCCGAATATATTGATTCTGAGCATTCTTTTGCTGTTGCAGGTGACAAATGCATTTGACAAGCACTTTCTGTACTGTAAACATTGCTCCAAAATCCTTTTGCTAGGTGTTCAGCAACCTCTCTCTCCACACTGCTACGATCACTAGTTGTTCGAATGCTCATGCTTTCCGTACTGCACAGGTCAGACTTCAAAAGAAGATCACCATTTTTGTTTTCAATTGGTTTGTCATACCTAACTCCAGTACCTGCTACAGCTTTTTCTGCTATGACTGTGCTATTTTGTATGCCACTGAAATTTAAATCATCATATGGCTCATATACAGGTAAAAAAGGCACAGGATGAAGTCCATGAGGTGCAACAGAAGAGTGTTGTGGAAAAGCAGCAACATCCATTTTCTCCACGGGACAGGAGACACTTTGAGACACCAAATTGCTCTTCATTACCTCTTCTTTTGCTGCCTCTTCCTCACCCTCTTCCATTTCTACCTGAGCCTCTTCATATTTTGCAGCCAGCTGCGTAATTCCACACTCCTGAGCTTTTTGTGTGGCATCATTATCAAATGACTCCCTCTCATGAACGGAAGCAGCTGACATTACCTGAACTTCTGTAATACTGGAACTAAGCTCTGTAGTCTGAACTCTGTCACTTCCAAAAGCTTTTTGGAACTTCCTGTATTTTGGACATAGGGAAGGCAAGCCAGAGACATTACCCTTTTCTAAACAAGCAGAATCACATGTTTGACTGGTATCCTGGAAAGTAGGAGATGATACTTTTGCATTTTCTCCATCTTTGTGGAGCTGTGAGTCAAGGGTTTGAACATCTTCCTCTCCTCCATCACCTAGGTCCCCTTCATCCACCTGGTTAATTTTATCATCTGCTTTCTGACAGCGTGATGAACAACACTGCCTTCTGGGACATTCTGGTTGGCCTGATTTACAGTCCAAAAATTTGAATTTGAGAAACTGAAAACAAGATTCTTCAATATTATGTACTCCCAAAAATTCTGCACATTTGCAGACTTCAGACACATTGTCTTTATTTAAAATAAGTTTAGCTGTATATGCAAATTCAAGTAAAGGACCAAATCCTTTAAGTGTCACCTGTATATTTAAAAAAAAAAAAAAAACAAAAACCAACAGTGTTAGCATACATGGTTCACTCCTGTAAGCCATAACACTCTGTTATTTTAAATAAAAGTAAATAAATCTGAATAAAAGGTTTCTGAGCCTTCCCAAAACAGTGACATGGAAGTTACTTATACTCTTTGTGCACACTGGAATCTGCCAAAGTTATACTGGCGTACTCTGCTTGTTCTCTCTAGGCTTAGCACACAGCAGAATGGGAACACAATGAGAACATCCTCTACTTCGTCAAGACAAACAAAAAAAAAGTTAACAGTGTGGGGAAAACATGCATTAAAGAAATTGTGTGTTGTCAAGATCACACTCAAATTGTTCCCAAAACGACATTTTATCATTTTCCATTTTGCAATGCAATCAATTTATTTTCAGTTCTCTCCGTGTTCCTATTGCTAAAAAAAATGTAAAATATTAATGTTGACTGAAGACCAAGACATACATTACATAAGGCAGCTTGAATCTGAAAGACACCTAATAAAATGCAATCCCAGAAACTCAGAGGCAAAGTCATATCTAACTTAGGGCATTTAACTTGTTTCTCATTGTTTATTCAAGTCTCCTACAACATTGGTATTGGAACATTTCAAAATAGGAACTTGACCATGACTGGTTTTTTGTGCCTAGTACTTTGACAAAGGTGGCCTAAGACAGGAAAACTAGGGTGAAGACAAATAAAAATGCACAGCAAGTTAATTGGGATAGGGGCCTAATGTGCATCAGTTACCACACTACAAGTCCCAGCACCTTTTTAACTCACTGTAATCTGCTATTATGTGCGTATTTAAAGCAACCCCATAGCCTTTATTTCAGGGTCATTAAACACGTGGATGTGGCCACAAAGTGAAAGCTACCCTTCTCCACAAAGTTTACACATTGCCAACAAGGCTGCAGATGGAGTACCGCATCCAGTTTTGGGATCCCTTCAAGAGGGATGTGGATAACCTTGAAAGGGTTCAGAAGAGGGTTTACTCATGTGGTGGAGGACCTGCAGGTAAGACACTATGAAGTCAGACAGAGATCTGAATCTCTTCAGCCTCTGCAAGAGAAGGCTGAGAGGTGATCTTGTGGCTGACTACAAACTC
>NW_017729032.1:219939960-219941830 GCF_001723915.1 Gavialis gangeticus
GGGGGGGGGGGGGCAGCAGGGAATAGGGGACACTTTGCCAGGGTGCCCCTCGGAGTTACCAGAAATAATGGCCACAAACTGAAGGAGAACAGAATTAGTTTGGACATAAGGAAGAAATTCTTTATGGTAAGGGTCGCCAAAATTTGGAATGGGCTCTCAAGGGAGGTGGTGCTTTGCCCTACCCTGGATAGGTTGAAAGCAGATTAGACAGGCATCTGGCTGGGGTTACCTAACCCCAGCGCTCTTTCCTGCCTGGAGCAGGGGGTTGGACCCGATGATCTGCCAGGTAATAGATTTCTAGAGTTGGAAGGGAAGTAAAGTGTTCTGACTAGCAGTGGCTGGATGATATGTTTGACCCTAACAGATGCCACTAATACATTATTCTGGAAAGCAAAGAAAATGCTGTTTCAGAATGGTTTCATGCAAGAATGGTTCAACATGAGTATCACCTGCATTTTTTTTTCCAGCTCTTACAATGACCCAAAGTGGGCTCAGCTTGATTTCCATGACAGGAAAACAATATGCAAGATATAGTTATAGCTCTCCTTGAAATGGAATGAAAGGCTCAATATGAGATATACTAGAAAATGGTTTCAACTGCCATAAAAGCACCATAAGTCATAAGAGGAGCCAGTCTTTTGATAAAGACGTAATAGATTTGGTAAATTAATTAATTATCAGATTCACTAATTAAAAGATTTTTAAAATCAATTAGAACCAACTCAGTATCTTTAAAAATACTTTACTCACTAGAAACTGAAGAATTACCCAACTAATTTTAGGGACTCTAGGTAACCCTTTCACTTGTGCTAGGGACACCATGTGACCCCAATTTTTCCTATACCAAGGGGCGCTGCCCCTTTCCTTCAACTGCCCCCTTCTATACCACAGCAAAACCCTCCATTCTCCACCCCATCAAGGGTTCATATGCCCTCATTCTTCCCCCCCAGTCTCTCTTAACTGGGACAAAAGTCAGACTGTCAACTTACAGAACTACTGTGAAAACCTTGAGAAATGAGAACATTATTATGCAGAAGTGCGCTCATGTGTGTTAAATGCCACCTTCTTTGATTTATAGGAATAAGTGCCTGAAGGGTGGCTCACCGCGGGGTGTTTAAAATGTACTATTTGACAGACAGGCAGACAAACTGATGTAAGGGCTTGAATATACTGTGAAATGGTCTGGATTATCTGTTGCAGAACAGGTATTCAGCAACAGCTCCCAGTATGCATATTCTTATTTGGCAGTGAAAGTGCTTTTCTGGACTATTTGAAAATCAATTAAGCTAATCTGCAAAAACATATTCTTAATGCTGAATGAGATGGTCCCAAAAAAAGGTATTGCAGATAACCTTTGGTATGAATCTGAAGTGAGATATATATATATTTTGTGTGTGGGGCAAGGGTGGGCTGTCTGCTCCAGGCTCAGGGACAGGGGATGCATTGGCTTCTTTCTAGCAGGAAGGCTGGGCCAGGGCTGCATTTGGGGGGTGGTGGCAGGGCAGGTGGTGGCAATGCTGGGGGAGGGGGGGTACATGGTGGGCAGCAGACACCCCAAAATTTGCCACAGCCTCCCTCCATAGGCATCCTCCCAGCACTGCTGCTGCATGCCTCAAGCGCAGCCCTGGCCCAGCCCCCCAGCCAAGTAGAGGCCATCCCAGCCCCTAGCTCCAGCAAGCTACCCATGCTCATCCCAGACAGTAAACTGGGGGGCACATGCCCCCCACGCCTCCCCTGGGACTGCACACAGCAGTGGGAGTCACCTTGTCTCCCCCCCTCACCCAAGGCCTCTGGACAAGCTGCCCATGGCTCCATGCTGCACCCCACTCTGCCTGGGCAGCACCTGCCCCAGCCCCCACTCCCTCCCTCA
>NW_017729032.1:219946830-219952085 GCF_001723915.1 Gavialis gangeticus
TGCCATCCATCAAAGATTAAACAGCATGAGCATAATCTCTCCAAAATAGTAATAATTTTTAGTCTGTCTTCACTTTTTCTCTCTCTTTCTCTCTCCATTGCTGATGTGTGTGAGGCTTGCAGGTTGACTCAATACACACAAGTGCCTGCATCTCTGGCTACTCTAATGAAGACCCCAACAGGAAATAGCCATCCATTTCACTCTTTACATCCTTATTTGGTCCTCCACCTCTTCCTTATCCTCCACTTTCCCCTTATTTTGCACCTGCCTATCCTCCTGCCCAGTCACCTCCACCTTCATCCATCATTGCAGGGGTCCCAATCTGCACCGCCCCCAGACTTGCCAGCCGGACACTGCTCTCCAGCTGCACTCCTGGTTGTGCGCAGGCACACGGCATTTATTGGTGACATTATTAGCAACATCAGCCAAATAAAGCAGATTGCCAACATCAATTTTCCTTCTATTGCTGCCAATACAATATGGACCAATACATCGCTGCACCTCTGCTATGTAATAGTCCCCTAGTTTCAGATCTCCAAGTGAAGAGGATTGTTAAATGAGTTGACACCAAGGGTGCTCAATGTTTTTGTCCTATACAGCCCCTACATACCCGACCTGGCATGCAAGGCTACAGGCCACAGGGCACCCCATTCACATGTGGGGAGATCCAGCCCCCATCCGATGTGTGCATCAGGCCCACAGGCCTGGGGTTGACCAACCCTGCATTACATCATACGAATGATGTCCCAGTCTGGAAGCTGGTAAGAGTACGACATGGCAGGTTGAGAGATGATTAAAGTGAAACTAAGTCCAAGATTTCACTGCATGCTCTCATGATCAAATAAAAATATCACTTCTGCAGTCTTACTTTTTACAACCTTGATGATAATTTTAGCCCACTTGTTTTTAGCTCTAACAACCTATCACGCACTCCCATCCACCCATGGCACCATTTGAGACAATAAAGCAAGGATAGATAATACGAAGAACAATCTTCCCCCATGCTTGAAACAAACACTAATAAAAACGGTGTAAAACATTTTACAAGAAGTTGCTTATCTACTAATCTGCATTTTAATTAAGCAACTAAACTAAGGCATGGTTTTATAAAATTTATAGAATTCTACCTTTTTCTAAAAGCATTCTATTCTTATAGCCTGGATAAGACCAGACCCAAATAATTTAAATCTACCTAAATTAACTGACTTGCACTTGTAACTTTCCATTGAGTCTTGCTTGGAAGGAACAGCTAATTTTACTAAACTAAAGTAGAGCGTGAGACAGCTTTTCCAGTTCTAATCAGACTGTGTTCTTCTACCAGCAAAGTTATTCTGAAACCTACCATAAGCAAACTTTGGCTCACAATATAACATTATTTGCTCAATGTAGTTTCCAACTCATTTGCCAATAAATCGTTTTGATAATTTACTTTTACAAGCAACAATAAGATCAACTGCCTAGCATGCCTAAGAGGTAGTCAATTCAACTATCAAATTTAACCAACTTGAAAAATCTCCATCACATAAGCACAGGCAAAACTAGCCTTATACCACAACCATTAATTATCTATACCTTGTTTCTGCTTTCCCTTCCAACTGTAGATCCTTTCAAAGCTGAAGAATCAACTACTGCAAGAAATTAGAGCTTTTTCCAGCAGATTACACATAACGTTGTGTTACCAGTACCTCTCTGGTCATTTACATCAGGGATACAGATACGTTTAGTATGTAACAAGATTTGGCCTGTCCAGGTCAACAGGATGTGGACACTGACTGCTATATTTTCTACTACTTTAGTAGACACTAGATGCGTCAACCCCACTTTTGTTGGCTCCTTTTCAAAATACGCCTATCAGATAAGAGCTTTCAGAAAACTACCCATTCAAGTTTATTTCAGTCATTTATCAAGCTTTAAGTCTGACTCCAATTGTTTGAGAAGTTAATGCCGTGCAGTTTCACAAATCAGAACACCTGAAGGCTGCAACCTTCTTCCAAGTCATTCAAAGTAAGTAAGTTTTGAATATATTCATTCATCCTTGACTTCCACATATATCAGCTGCCAAGAATCCAAAATAAGACTGAGAGCAAGATAAATATGAAATTGGTTACTCGAGTAGGAAGGAAACATGAGGGAATTGTTGTCATGACTGACTGACTAAATGGGGAAGAGCTTATTACTAAATTTGTAAAAGATGCATGTGTTTGTATGCCTTAGTAGCTAAACTACGACACAGGCACAGTAAAGCTGCACCAGGGTACAAAATAAGGCTTCCAGCTCCAATTTAAGGTGAATGTGACCATTTTCTTGGCAAGTCAGTGCCTTGTACCTAAATCTGTAACATCAATCTCTGAAAAAAAGAAAAAAAAGCAACATTGCCAAATACTACATAAAATCTAAGATAGCAAAACTAAGAACATAAGCAAGGTTATTGTTTCACCTGTCACTTCTAAGAAGTACAAAACGTGTAGTTAACCATCTTCTCCCTTGAAAGGCAACATGAAAATCAATGTTCCACTGATTCCCCCTAAATACATCAGCATTATATTTTAAGAGTGTTTTGTTTTTGTTTTTTAAAAAAAAAAAAAAAAAAAAAAAAAAACAAAAAAGGGGGCCCCCTTTTTTGTTTTTTTTTTTTTTTTTTTTTAAAAAAAAAAAAAAAAAAAAACAAAAAAGGGGGCCCCCTTTTTTGTTTTTTTTTTTTTTTTTTTTTAAAAAAAAAAAAAAAAAAACCAAGACAGAGGTCACCTCTATATGCTTTCTTTTCCACTTACATTAAGAAAAGATCAGTAGTAATTCAAACAGCCAAAAAGTGTGTGGGGTGGAGACATGAGTGGGAAGAGAAGACAGAACAGCAAGTTCCCTTATTTGCTTTCAAAATTACTGTAAACATGGCAACATATTTATTTAGAGTTCTCATACTTACTTGGATTGCCATGGATAACTGAACATTTACCAACACAAATTTTGGAGAAACATGAATCATAAATTTGTTAAGTGGTGTGACTTTGTTTCATCATAGCCACCACCACCAAACCATGGAGTGGCAGAGTTTTCACACTGCTTAACTACAGCATTGGCTGATTCTGATGTACTCCCTTGTCATACATGAAGCTCTGTGTTCTTGAACATCTATGTGGCATTTGAAACCCTTGCTAGTGGGACAAAAGATGAGCTTCCATGTTTTACAAGGTATTTTTTTTAATCTGGGCTGTAATACTGAAAGTATTGAGCATTCTAAAATGTACAGCTCTTTAAAGGATTGATTTGATATTTTAAAATGGCTTTTCAACTTTCTTAGGTGAATGTGTCCACACCCAACAGGCACTATCTGTGAAGCAGCTGTCCACTCATCAAGTACCTTTTCTGCTCCTAAACCTCTTACCTATAAGTACAATTAATCTCAATTTAAAACACTTACTGCAAGAATAGCATTTCATGTAATAGATTAGAAATACTTGGTGCTGTCCAGAAGCATACCAATTTAAATGACTCTCACCTCTTCTGGTAAAGTGATGATAAGATCAGCATCCAACTGGCCAATTCTTGAAAGGAAGTAACTGCTGCAAGCTGCAAGCACAGCCCGATGAGCCCGAAATCGTTGATCTTCCACTAAAATAGTAACATCACAAAGAATATCTTGCTTTCTCTGACCATTGAGACCGAGTAGAACATTGGTACTGTGTACTGAAGACTCATAAGCAAAAACCACACTATTCTTCTCACTTAAAGACATTCTGTATCACAAATGTTAGTGTAAATCTCAGTGGAAAGCATGCTTCTATTCTTCAAACCTGAAAAGAAATGTGAAAATTTATGCAGCTTAAGTATTGACAGGAATTCAGCGACAACAGTAGGATAACAAGCACACATTTAAGTTACATATTTACCATTTTTTAATTTTATATAAAATTTAGACCCACTTTTATGCAAAGTTTCAAAATATATTTCTGAATATATCCTCATCTTTAAGCAAGTTTGTTACAAATAAATCTAGCACCTACTGGACACAGAAGGAAAACCCAACACATATGGAAAAACCTCTTAATTAAATATTTGTCTTTGGAGAAGATTGAAAATGATCACATTACCACGCAAGTTTCTGAAAAGATTTTAAGCATTACTATTTAAAAAGAAGCACCGACTAAAGTATTACAGAAACTGAAAGAGGAAGATAAGTACCACAAAGGCTCTAGATCAAAGTTCATCAAGATACTGCACAAGCAGCTTGTGTTTGTTGATTACATAGTGTAGAGTCTAAAAAGGTTTCTTCACCTCACAAGACAACAAGATCTCCTACAAAATGATAAGTTGTGGGCAATGAGTCAGCATCTCATCAACAGATCTCAAAAGACAAGAGGAAATACATTCTGAAATGTCTTACGTAGCACTTGTTTCAATGGCTGTTTGGTGGTCACTGAAGTCTGTGATTATATTCTCATTGTACAGGCAACTGCTGCATAAAAAATTATAAAGGAGGTGGCAACCTACAGTATAAACACTCAAACCATCTAAGTTCTGCTTCCAGCCCTGCCACTGAGGCCTTACTAGAAGGCCTCAGCTTCCCTATCTGTACATCATGAGGATACAAGTTAAGCAATATGTTTGAATGCATATTTCACTCTTCACACTGCATACAAGACCAGATCCCAGGCTTCTCTTGCACCAACAAGTCACTGAGCTGATCCTGCTCCCAGCCTCAGTAACACATTGGCGTCAAAGGCTCCAATGCACTCTTGAGGCTTGGAGCGCCAATCAGCTAACTGCTGCTCCCAGCCTCAGGGATATACAGTACCCCTTGACTAAAACACCCCCAAGGCTGGGAGTCCTGATCAGCTGATCTGTCCTCCCAGACTCCAGGATACAGCAGAGTCAAGGGCCCCATGCATCCCCATGACTGGAAGAGGCAGCTGATAATGGATTCCAACCTCAGGAACATGCTGGAGCCAAAGGACACATTGGATGCACCTTCTAGACGGAGAGCAGAAATAAGCCAACTGGTGCTCCCGACCTCAGGCAATGCATCTGAGTAAAGGGCTATGGTATGCCTCCCAAGGCTGGAAGCAGCAATCAACTGACTGGTACTCCTAGTCTCAGGGATTCATAGATGTTATGGGCTGGAAGGGACATCACAGCTCGTTGAGTCCAGCCCCACTGCACTTGGGCAGGAAAGACTGCTAGGGTCAGATGACCCCAGCAAGATGGGTGTCATTTTTTAGAGATCTCTAGGATAGGTGACCGTACCACCTCCGGGGGGG
>NW_017729032.1:219952226-219953226 GCF_001723915.1 Gavialis gangeticus
GGGGGGGGGGGGGGGGGGGGGGGTCCTGTTCCAGAGCCTAATCACTTGAATCATAAATAAGTTTCTCCTTATGTCCCATCTGAATTGATTTGCAAGCAGTTTGTGTCTGTGGGTTCTTGTCTTCTCCTGGGGTGCCTTGGTAAACAGATGCTCCCCTAGGCCCTGATGTACACCCCCAATATACTTATAGGCTGCCACCAAGTCCCCTCTAAGCCTTCTCTTCTCCAGGCTGAACAGTCCCATGTCTTTCAGCCTCTCTTTGTATGACCTGCTCTCCAGCCCTCCTTTGCACTCTCTCAAGCTTCTCCACATCCTTCCTGAAGGGCAGTGCCCAGGACACAGTACTCTAGCTGCAGTCTCACCAAGACCAAGTACAGTGAGAGGATGACCTCCTTAGTCTTGCTTGAGATGCATCAGTAGAAGCATGCCAGTATTTTGTTCACTCTGCCAGCTATGGCATCACGTTGGCAGCTCATGTTCATTCTGTGGTCTATCACAACCCCAAGGTCTCTTTCAGTTGTGGTACTGGCAAGTGTAGCACCACAAAGCCTGTAAGTGTATTCTAGATTATTTCTCCATATTAAACATCATCAGGTTTTGATCTGCCCACCTAGCAAGCCTGTTCAGCTCAGCCTGTATCCCCAGCCTGTCCTCAAGCATAGCAGCCCTTGACTGGGAGTCTTGACCAGCTGATGCCTGGCCACATGGACTATTTAAGGCATGATGGGAAAGCCAGCCACAGCTCTTGCACAATCTTTTTTGCAAAAATGTTGCAACGTATTCCTGGGGTTTGAAAGAGCCACCTGGATACCACCTGAAGAACTGCCGCAGTACAGAAGAAAACCCCCCACAAATCACACACCGCTGGTTAGGACATATCACCCCTTCCTCGAACCTGTACAGAAAATCCTCAAACAACTGCAACCCATACTAGAAAGAGACCCTACTCTTAAAAAGATCTTCCCAGAGCCACCCATCCTAGCCTTCAAACAAGCACCAA
>NW_017729032.1:219953540-219960788 GCF_001723915.1 Gavialis gangeticus
CCCCCCCCCAATCTCTCACCCACTGACTCCTCAATCTACATTTTTATGGACTACCTGTCTTGTATGCATACCAGACCAGCCTCTGGCTTCTTTACTTTTCATTCCATCCAGAAAGAGCACACACCAACTGCTGAAACTTCCTTAGCCTGACAAAGGGTTTTTGAACCTGAAAGCTTGCTTAATAACTGTTTTCCAACTATTTAAGTTGGTCTAATAAAAGATATCAGATTCACACAAAGAACCTTGTCTACAATGTATTCCTTGCTTTTATCATGCCATTAGTGGCATTAACATGTGGCTAGGTTACTATTTGAGATGTCCTAAGTATAACACTTGCTGGGGCCTTAAACACAGCGATTCAGTGGAAGAAGAGGAAAAAGCCAGTGTGAACTCAAAAAATCTCATACACTTAAAGCTGTACCTAAAATCTTAGGGTCTCAAGGGGACAGAAAACAGACATCTTAATTTCTCTACTCCTCTCCAGTCTCTGGAACAGACCAAGTAAACATCTTATTTCATTCCCATTTTCATTGTCTTTGTACAATCCCCACCTTCTTCTAGACATGGGCCATAGATGAAACCTTCCATTTGTCAGAAAGTATAACAAATCCTCTTTCCATATCCAGGGCCTCATTCGGAAACCATTTCAGTCATTTTCCATCTATTTCAACTAGACCACCATAAGCCCTTAAATGGCCTGTAAGGCTTATACAATAGGCAGCATCAGTGTCACTGTAGCAAAACATAAGATGATGCTTAGACTGAATTCTGGCATTTTTATCTAGTGATCTGTGTAATAATTCTCACAGACACTTGTGGAAATTCGAGTTGGTTGACAGGGCTACCCAACCTATCTAACAAGGCAACTTACATTCTGTAAGGTGTGATTTGACTGAAACAATACTTCTGACCAACGTTAAAGTTGCACTTAACTTTATACCAAACACTGCCATAGTCCAATATGTTGCAAGCAACAGCATAGTTAATACAATGAAGACTATAGGATTAGAAGGGACCTTCTGGGTTATTAAGATCAGACCCCTGTGTTTGCAAGCAATACAACGTTCTCTCAAAACCACCATTTCAAACTTTCATGTGCAACTACATAACACAAAACCAGAAATATCATGACAAACCAGGCGACAAAGGCACTGTCAGTGCACAGGCACTACAATGACGGGCAATAATTAACATATGCTCAAAGAACTACAGGAGAAGTTCTGTACCGTGAGGCATAGTCCAAAGACACTACAGTCCTCATCAGTGCCCGGGGGGGGGAAGGGGGGGGACAGACAGGGACCTTCCCGACCCCAGGTTTGGTAATCATTATGGCTCTGAATAGAAGAACAAGACCGCAAGCCAGAAGACAACTCGGTTTAAGAGCAATGAGGAGTAACTATTCAAGCCAGTTAAACAAACAAAAAACCCTAACATCAGCTGTGGCCAATATCCCCCTTTTCAGAAGGCAGAACACACCTTAGAAGCTACCTTCCCCCACACACCCCCCGCCCCCCCAAGTGGAAAAAGTCCTCTGGCCCAATAGGTAATAAGCAAAATCCCTGAAGAATGGGATTACCAAAAACCTACCAATATTATAAAAGGGCTTCTTTACACCTAAACATGTGGATTGCAAATATTTCCATGCATTGCATACATACACTGATTGCCAAACAAGCCATGCACTGATTCTTGAATAAAGAATCTCCTATCTTATCATAGTGCATCTTCCATAAATTTACAAAGTTCAATCTTAGATAGATTTTGGTTTCTTCCCCTGTTACTTTGATCAAAAAAGCTGGAAGATGATCCCTCTGGTAGAATTCTATTTTCCAATCAAAATGTATTGATGGCCAGAGTGTACCCATCTGATCTTGTAGTGAGGTAGTTTTCCAACCCAAAAAGCTTTTCTCCCTCTGTAACATTCACCTTGAATATATATGTAAAAATAACAATAATCCTATCCCTGTTAAGGTAAACAAGGCAGACTTCTTTAATACGTTACAAAAAAAAAGTCTCCATTCCCTTCACTACCATATTTTGTTGGATACTACATGCCACCAAATAAGACACACACCTTGTTTTTGAGAAGGCAGAATGAAGAAAGATTTTTCCAGAGTCATAGCTGCATAGAAGAGAGAGGGTTAGCCTAGTCTTCAACCAACTCATGCTCCACTTTCTGTACAAGTGAAGCTTACTCCCTAGCTGTTCCTGAAGACTGGTTTCCACGGGTGGATCTATGATTCTGAAAAGAGCTAAAGCAGTGACATACAATATTCTGGCCCCACAGGCCAAATGAGTGGCATGAGGTTGCTTCAGGGGTCAGAACCCACGAAGGGTCAGTGTATGGGGCCAGGTGCTGGCACTATCTGGTCCAAAGATTTAGCAGCTGGAAACCAGCTACTGCTCCCCTGCTGCTAAATTTCCAGACATTCAGAGACATGGCTCCACAGACAGGGTTTTACCCATAGGCTGGGGGTTGAGCATCTTTGAGCTAAAATGTCTGTGAAACAGACAGACCAGGAGCAGCTAGTAAACAACAAAATTGCCCTAAAAAAAAAACTTAGCTGGATTAGTGGACCATCAAGACCATTAAAAAGGAGACATGATCAATCGTTGATACTTGTAGAGTGAAGAAGTGAGCCAATATGTCAAATAACTCCTTCAGATGCCTAAACAGTGATAGCACAGCTGCTGTACTGTACAGAAGGAATCAAAACAGGATGTTTCCATATCTTGGCAGAAAGTCAGCTTCCCCACATAATAAACAAATCCCATTGGGGGGGGGGGGGAGTTTTGTAGGCAAGAAAATACAGTATCTTTGTTGTATTCCAGCCTAAATTAATGGGGAGTTTTTTCTGTTGTAGGTTTGTTTTGTTTTTTTGTCCAAATATCAGCAACCAGACCTGAACACAGTATTCTAAATGTGGTCTTGTACTGACACAGGCACTAGTACCCTCCCTATCCATACTGATTTACGCCCTTCCTAATAAGCCACAGGTTTGCATCTTTTTTGCAGTTATACTACACCAACAACTCCTCTAGTTGATGAATACACCCAAGTGCTACTTGGTCATCTTTGGCCTACACTACCAACAAGAACCAAAAAGAACTTTGGTCCCCAAGTGCGTGACTTTACAAACTGTATTAAACCAGAAGATTTAGATAATCTTGTAACATGGAGTATTAGAAATAAAATAATCTGATTGTCTTCTTCATTGTCTATACCCTTTCAAATTTCATGAGCATATATCTAGTTTCTGTGCTAAATTACTGATAACTATATTAAATAAGGTCAATTCCCAGCAGAAAGCCACCAGTTATTGTTTTCCAGTCAGGAAACTCACTTTTCTCCATAATCCACTGTAGACTCCCTTTGAGCCAACTCCCTGTTCACCAGATGATCTTCTGAGGTCCCTTCCAGCCCCTTACAATCTATGAATCTATAAACTGCAGGAAGGCACACTATATTTCCAGTTTTTCAGATAGAATGGATGCTCTTCTTGTTAGATGCTTCTCTAGCAAAATATTTTCTCCTTTCAAGTTTAAGTATCAACACAGATACTAAGGTAAGAAACAAGGAAGAAAAAAGTTACAGCATTGCAAATGTTCATGGAAAAAGTTAAGCATCGCACAGGAAAAGGAAAACATTCACCACAATAGAAAGATAAACCTCAGTTTAGAGAACTAGATGCACAGAACAAAATGAAAAATGTCTTAGCATTATTATGTACCTGAGAAGCAAGAGTCCCTCCAAGCACAGACTTTAACTAATTTGTTAGAAAAGGGTCTTCAGTAAGTTGGAGCCCAGAACGTGATCAGGCAACTTGCCTTCCTAATGCATATAATGGAGCCATGCAATCTATCATGCGTGTATCAAAGTTTTTCAGAAGAGATGAAGATTATTATATTTTAAGATTATCCTCCATGTGTTTAAAAACTATCCTTTCCTTTAAAAATGGATATATCTGGGGAACATAGCCAGCTCAACAGTAATCATGTAAAAGGTGGCTAGTTAGCAGACAGTGTAATGAGAACCCTTCCCTCCGTCACTAAGAGGGCCTAATTAGATAAAGAACCAGGGATCAGGCAGCTAAAGAAGAAACTGGCTACATTTGGCACCAAGGGAAGAGACAGAAGTGCCAATCAGGTGGCTGGAAGGGGGCTGGGCTGAGGAATATAAATCCAGTCCCTGAGCAGGAGGGGCAGTCTGGCCCTGCAGGAAAAGGAGTTCCTACCTAAGGTGGCCACAGAACATGGTCTAACAGATGCCCAAGTTGTCCCAGAGAGCTGCAAGGGAAAAGCCAAGGGGAACTCATAGCTTGCAGCAAAGTACTAACCCAGGGCTGGGAAGGATTTTTGTTACATAGCTGTTGTGCTCGCATTTACGTTTTGGTTAGATTGACCACAGGACTCGGTTACGGCTATAGGGGTGGAGGCAGCCACCGGCAGGAAGGCTTGAGTGCACTCCCCTGCAACTGAGCAACAGAAATCAGGCCCCAAGACAGAGACTATTAAAAGTGCAAGCGGACCCCAAGATGGGAATGACTGCCGTCAGGACAAAGCCAAACTCTGGAGGCTAAGCAAAGGGTTTGGCTGGAGAGGAAGAGGGGCTAAGGCTGCGGAAGCCAAAACGCTGACAACACCCTCTCCCCAAGAAACTTACAGGAGTATTCCCTTAAAATGGGGAAGCACAGTAAGAAGGCATAAGCCCCAGGTGGGGCTGGCCTGCCTGAACAGATCAGACTACCCAGGAGGTAAAATCTGGCCTTGAGAACCCCTCCCCACCAACATCAAAACTCCTGGCAGGCAAGACGGGAGGCAAAGTGGGAGTGGGAAAGAGCCAGCAAGTGGGGAGGACCCGTATGGGTCTTGCACAGAGCACATACAATTTGCTAGGTTTAATCCACCCCTGAGAAAAAGAGGGTGTGATTTTTTGGTGATGTAGCCTTCAGTGCAATTTAAGTTCTTCTGCTTCGTGAAAGTCTTAGATGCCGTTCTTCAATATCTGTGAATGAACAAAGAATAAAGGGCAACCAAATTAACCACCAGCACCGACCATTCTGTTTCCTCTTTTTTAAAATGGGAACTCAAAAAAAGCTAGTAAAAAAAAAAAAAAAAAAAAAAAAAAAAAAAAAAAAAAAAAAAAAAAAAAATCACACTGTCCTTTGAAAAACAAAAAGGATGAAATTTTTATTTCAAAACTAATGCTCAAGTTAGGAGCTCCACAAGTTAGACAGCTCATAGTCTGTAAGAAATTCAAACCATTATTGCAAAACGAATGCACAGCCAAATAAAAACATAAAACTCTATACCAAGCGATGCGGCGAAATGCACCAGATAAGAAGAAATAAATCGTATAGACTATCCGGTGTCATACCGTTACAGTGCCTAAAAAATCCTTCTAGGACACACACAGTCTGAACACTGTGTTTACATCAGTTTACGCTGCAAGTTGAATCTAGTAAAGTAACATAGCGCAAAAAAACTCTTACTGAAATTATATGAAACTTCCACAATTTTCTAGTTAGACAATGGAAGACAATTAGCATCTTCACTATTGTGATGTCACAAACAGTGACTTAAGGTTTATTTATTTTGCCAAAAAGACAGTTTATTTAACAGGGAAAGCACTTTCACTCCTAACTACCATCCCTGCAAGATTATCAGAGTCAAGGGTTGTTTGTTTCTTGTTCACCAGAAGCAAGCAGTCCTGCAAGATAAATTATGACTCACGGACATCTGTGCAACCCTAGTGCATTCAGTGAATCTGGATAAGCGTAATTTGAACTTGGTAAACATCTCTACTGAGGATACCCAAGAATGCATACTATTTTAACTGTGCTGGCACTGCAGTGCTAGTAGAAGTAAAAGGGACAATAATCTCATTTTTTCCCTAACTATAGTATGCAGATATTGCTAAATACACACGACTGAAAGATCTGAATAAAAGGCGTCTTTTTAACCCAAGTAGTTTTTAGACAATAAAAATCTGACAAAAGTGTGGCTTTGATGTAGGTTTTTTATAAACAAAACTAATCAGTTAACACAATTAAAACATTTCTGATTATGATGCAAGCTAGAATTTATGATGCTTTAATTAAAGCAAAAACAAAGAAAAGGAAAACAGATTAGCCACAGTCGAGAGAGAAACTTATGGATAAAGATGAAACCAAGTCATCTGCTCTTTATTTGCAATTCTCATTGCTAGAGGGTATTGCTAGATTGCAAAATTGGGTCTACACAAGTGTGGTTGCCAGTATTATTACACCAGTACAGTATGCTAACAAAGCATTCCAAATGTGGCACACCTAATTTCAGTCACTACTCTCACTGCAAAACAGAAAATAAATGCACAGAAACACAGCTTTGCCATTATAACCAGTGGCCATACTATGGGTTTTTGCTTGCATAGGTGTGTGGTCAGAGATTACACCTCATCATACTCTCAATGACATATTTCTGTCCACAGAAGAGTTGGCCCACTTCTCCACTTATACCTCTGAAGTGCAAAACAGGCATCCCATGTCTCTCCTGTGCAAAGCGATATTACATAGAAGAAGTTCCTCTATATACATTCCATAGCCAGTTCCTCAATCAGCAGGGAAGAAACATCACTAAACACTAATTAAAATGCAATAAAACTTATGTATACATACAACCACCAGGGTAATTCAAAAACTTCCCAAACTCTAAAACGAGGTGGACAACCAATGCACATGCATCAACATCTTAAAAACAGCTTTCTTTTCCTTAACTTTATTGTACATGCCGCTTAGAAGAAAATTATATACAATTTATAACATTTTTCATATTCCAGGTCAAATTAGCCAAATCAGTTCTGAATCCTCTCAGCTGAGCACCACTCAATCATTCAAGCACCATACATGGCACTACAACCAGTAAGTATCCTCCAGCTTGGGGCTTCAAATACTCCCAGTTCCATTAGTGGGCATCCTACAAGCAGGCCCAAGCCCAAAGGCTTGGGGTTCAGATGCCCCCCTGAATCTCACCTGCCCTTAACCAAAGGCCACATGAGCAAGCTAGGGAGGAGACTTCCATTTCCATAAAGTCAGCATGTAGCCAAGATCCTCCCAAAGAAAGCTGGGAAGCTTATTACGAGACTCTCAAAGGGTGTCCTGTCCACCCTCCACTACAACTGCCATTTAAATCCATCTTGGTTTGCATAACAGACCAGTGCAGCAACAGATGGACTTTTATTAGTAGATGTTTGGATTGGGAATCCAGAAA
>NW_017729032.1:219960799-219966149 GCF_001723915.1 Gavialis gangeticus
CGACACTGAGATACATGTGATCTCAGCCCACAAGTGGCTGCTTAGAAAATATAGGAACAGTGTGTCAGAACTCCAAAAAGAAAGAAACATACTAGCAGTAGGATAACCACATAAGAATATGTACTTAAGACACTTATGGAGAGGTAGGTAGATGGATAAAACAGACACCTGCAGAGAATAAAGAAATAAGTAGTAGTATAGGACATGGTTTTCAATGCTTTTGAATACAGATGAAATCAGAGCAGGGGTGCAATTATCAGAGCAATTATTTGGGCCTGGGGGCCACATAGAAAGTTGCAGGATGGAACGCAGTGAGTGGGGAGTGGCAAAATAGGAAGTGGTGTTTGGGAATCAGATGGGCAGGATCACAGGACAGTGACAGTGCAGGGCCAGGGCCCTGGGCAGAGCTGTCATTTGCAGCCTGCACCCCCACCCCCCAGATGAGCACAGGTTCTGTAGGCAGAGGCATGCAGGGAGCAGATTACAGCTCTGCCCCAGCCCTGGCCCCATGCTGTCACCACCATAACATCACTGAATTAAAGGGTATTTAGGAAAACCAAGCTACAAAGAGCTTCAGCAACACAGACACCTTGAACAGATTTACATCTTAAGGTAGGACAGACGATTAGGTTTTTGCAAATGCATTTGAAAGTGGTTGAACACCTGCTTTCCAAATCTCCATTCTATGCAAGACTTAGCTCTTCCAAAATGAGAGCTGTTAACCAACCACATTACTACTATGAAAAAAATCACGATCACCAAGACGCGTGGATCTTCAGTCACAGGTAAATCTTTTTAACTGGCATTTAAAAATAAATACGACTGACTTTCTGAAGACTTTTGGCTGTTCTAGATAGTCATAAGGACTGTTCATTCTTGACTTAATAAGAAAGCATAAAAGTCCTTCATCACTTTCATAAGGAGTTTACACGTGAATTGTATCGCTTCATCCTTAAAAAGGGCACAAGGTAAATCAAAGAACATTTTGAAATAGCACGCTCAAAAACATCACAACTTTGTCAAAAGGATCTTCCCTGCACAAAAATCTTGAGCTCACTAGTATAAGGCATCTTAAATATTTATCTGGAGCATTGTGTCTAGTTTTGGGCTCTCCACTACAGAAAGGGTGTGGACAAGCTGTAGAGAGTCCTGTGGAGGGCAACAAAAATAGCTAAGGGGCTGGGGCACGACTTCTGCAGAGAGGCTGAGGAAACTGGGCTTATTTACTCTGCAGAAGGGAAGACTGAGGGGGGATTTAATAGCAGCCTTCAACTACCTGAAGGGTGGTTCCAAAGAGGATGGAGCTAGACTGTTCTCAGTGGTGGCAGATGACAGAACAAGGAGCAACGGCCTCAAACTATAGCAAGGGAAGTTTAAGTTGGGTATTAGAAGAAACTGTCCATCTCACTAAGAGGGTGGTGAAGCACTGGAACAGGTTACCCAGAGAGGTGATGGAGTCTCTCCATCCTTGGAGGTTTTTAAGGCCCAGCTAGACAAAGCCTTGCCTGGAATGATCTAGTTGGGGATGGTCCTGCTTTGAGCAGGGGGTGGACTAGATGATCTCCTGAGGTCCCTTCCAACCCTAATTTTCTATGATTCTATGAAAACAAGCTTTCAGCAGCAGTGTGTTACCACCCTGTGGTGGAGGATGCAAATATTGGTGGCAGTGAAGCCAAAAACCGGAACCTGACAAGAGCATGCACAGAAACTAACTTATTTTCACATATCTGATAGGACAGGGTAAACACTAAATGAAGTTTTTTGTCCTAAAGCAAGACCCAGACAAGCAGGAAGGTTTGCACATCATATTTTAAAGAGTGTTTTTGCTTTTTTCAAAGCAGCAAAACCCATCTACCCAAGTCTCCCTGCCACAGTTCCAAGGAAACTGAAACAACCTAATTTTAATCAATCACCAATTTCATGACTCAGTTTTCTTATGAGCTAGATGATAGGTAGAAATATACTGGCCTAGAATAGAAAACAGTGGCCTGCTATACTGATATAATAAGACTTGTTATATTTTACCTGGCTCTCAAATATTCCACAACTGCATAATCTGTCATGAATTCCACCACTTCATTAAGTGTTGTGTTCCAGAACCCCAGCTCATCCAGGTTCTAGACCGCAATGACTGCAAAGATGCTTCTCTCTGAAAACACGAATAGGGAATCAAAATATATGCAATGACAACTCTGCAGACAACCTGAAACAGGCAAGAGATGCAAATGGCACATATGTAAGTGTGAAACCTGAAAAGCAACAACTTAAATGTCAATATTGCTTACTATTACATTACCATTTCTAATACATACAACTACTGTCCTCATCTCCAACCTTGCCCAACTGCTTGCATTTTTGAGCTTCTTCAAAAAAAAAAAACAAAAACCAAAAACAAAAACAAAAAAACAAAACAAAACAAAAAAACCCCCAGACGATATGCTCCCATACAAAAAGCTCTGATTAGCAGAAAGGCTGTGGAGAGGTTTAAATTAGACTACCAAGAGAAACAGAAACTCTTTACCAACTATAATTCAATTTGGTGAGATGAATATTAAAAACCAGCCCCCCTCCCCCCAGTCCAGCAAAGCAGCACAAAACTTCAAAAACACTGCACCAGTGTTTCAAAACACTGGAATCTTATCAGAAAATGTAGGAACAGGTTACTATAAGGATTGGGAAGTTTACGTTTATACAGCTTATGAATGCTGTTTGCTAGTATGTTGTTTATGCTCTCTCAGCTGTATTTTACTGCATTTTTGCATTATATCTTCTGTGCCAAGAATGGAGTACCAATTGGGTGTCTAACCCTGATTAAGGCAGCTGTTAAGGAACACCAACCACTGAATAACACGGCTCTGACACAGCAGTAGTATAATATACATTAGGCAAAAACAGTTTTCTCCAGTGTGCAGCAAAAAAGGGGGAGAATTAGAGGGCTGGACCATCAGAAGAAGGAACGAAGTGAAAGCACTGACTTAAGATACAGAGTCTAGGAGCCTGAAAGAGACAGGGACAGAGGCTAGGAGCTGGAGAGGGTTTTTTGACTGTCAAAGCAACTGAAGGTAGAGAGAGCTTCCTGGAGAGAATTCATTACTAGAAGAGACATTAATAAATAAATATCAGTCAAAGGAACAAGATCCAAGGGACCTGTACACTTGAGGATCCCCCAAAACACACACAGCTCTCCAAGCAGAGAGGACACAGAGGTTCTGCGCAGGTTCCAGCACAGATAGCTAAGCCAATGCTTTCTCCAGGACTAATGTGCATGTTTAATGAGTTACTTTGCACAGTTTCAAAGATTTTGGTGTCAACAGTTACCTTGTCCCCAAGAGGTTAAATGGCAAATCACATGACAACGTGGAATGCTAGAAAGAGTACATGAAAGGAGAATTGAGGCTATACTGTAGGGTCCTACTTCCCAGAAAGGGTACAAAGCAGAGCATCTATATCATGGAAGTAATCTTAGCAAGCTGAAAGAGTGCATCTACCCAGATTCACAAGAGCTTAGAAGCATACAGATCTAGTGTCTGGACCTAGCAGTACAACATATATTTGGTAATACCAACTCCAACAGACGGCATCTGTTTTCACTGATATGGGATTGGGTCTCATGTTCTTTTCTTTGTAGTGCCTGTGAAAACAGGGATCCTGTTCACAGCAGAAGCTTCTTGTTTAGCCAAGTGGTAAAAAAGTCTACTGCACAGTCTACATCAGTTATGAAGTTTTGCCACTAACCAGCACAGTCTACAAACTACCAAGCATTTCCTGCAAAACACTGCTCCCCCTCCCCTCCTCAACTTTCCTGTTCTTCATTGCTTGAGGAACATAGTAACAACTGGACCAATCTGGACATCAGTGCTTTGACATATTCACCATAATCCTCACCTCATAAATACCTGTGTATACAAAATGTTCATAAGGAGGAAAAAGCAAATATGGGTGCAAAATCCCTTCAACTGAGTCCATAATTCAACTATGACTGAAGCTAAGCTTTGCAGTAACTTTAAGACGTTCAGGCCTAATTTCAGTTATTGCTTTCTGCAAGTTGGCAAACAAAGCGGAAGTTTACCAGGTTGGCTAGATTGGAGCACATGGCTTGTAACCATTAATCGACTGTAACCTTACTGAAAAGGTATCCAGGAATTGCTGGGAACAGAACAATCTTTTATATCTTGTCAGATTTTTAAATTCTTAACAGTGCAAGGAAACAGGATAGCCTTAAGTAAGTTAACAGACTATGAATCAAGAAATCTGGGTGCTATTCCTGGCAGTGATACTCATTTGTTATGCAATCTTAAGCAAGTCAGATCACCTCCCTCGATTTCTTCATCTATAAAGTGTGACTAATAATACTTTAAAAAAAAGATTTGAAACATACGGATGAAAAGCACTGTAAAAATTAATGTTAAGACATTATGGCTACTCAGCAGCTAAGAAAAAAAGTTAGCAGTGACTTGTAAATTCTAGGTGCCCCTTCCCCCAACTCCCTCTCCTTTTATGGATACAAAGTTATACTACGGATGAATGCTTGCAGCAGTTAATAGCTGCTGATTCATTATGTTATGCTGACACGGCATGAATAAGCATTTTACTATTTTTTGTTCATCTTTAAAACAAAAACATTTTTCAAAGGACCCAGAATGACTGCTTTAAGAAAGTTGGTAAGCCTTTTGTTCATAATATTTTTCCCCCCAACAATGACATTATTTTACTTTCCCTCCACATAAATAGAACGAAAGAAACAACAGCACATGCCATTTAAAATATAAACCATATTCTTCAAGTCATTAGTATCAGCACCTAGCACTTTTCTAATAATGTTTATACTTTGTTAACTATTTATTGGGTCTCATCCCTATGGCAGGAGTCTACTTATGGGATTTGGAGCTTTGTCAAATGAAGAGTTAGTAGGATTTAGCATTAACCACCAAAAAACCCTCCACAAAATTGGTTGAAAAAGAAAAATTACAAGATTTTAAAAATAAATTGAGGTTTTTAAACCTTAATGACTCCTCTACAAAGGTATAATGGGATCTAATGCACAACCCACACAACTGTGCCTCCTGCCATGCCACACATGTGAGAACACTAATCAGAGCCCATCACACCTTACTGCTGGTGCAGTGGGGGCCTGATCCCAGGATCTCTCTACACCAGCAAGAAGCAAGCTCCCATGACTGGGAGCCCTCTTACCTGACAGGACTCTGAGCAAGGGGGTGCCCCATGCATCCGGGAAACTACAGCAGATGCGACCTCCTAGCTGCAGGGGTGTGGAACACTGCTGAGGCAGAGAAACTGCAGTCTCCCAGCTGTGCATCTTTGGGGGGGGGGGGGGGGGGGGGGGGCCCGG
>NW_017729032.1:219966228-219973752 GCF_001723915.1 Gavialis gangeticus
GGGGGGGGGGGGGGGGGTGAGGCCCTGAGCAGCTGGGAGCCCCAGGCTCAGGGATGCACATGGATGCCTCAGATGAGGGAGCTTCAGGCCCACAGGGGCCCCTGGCCACACATTCAATTAATGACACAATAGGAAGCAGCTACAAAGTTACACATATTTTGTGGAACACCTCCATAAAATATTCCTTTTTTTTTTTTTATATCATGCCATTAATTGACTGAGTGTGAGGCCAGGTAACCACTTAAGGCATAATTAACTGGATCATCACACCTCAAGTATAAGTGTGTAGATGGGGCCTAAGTGTTTGGCTTTTCCAGCTTTTCCTCAAGCCTTGAGGGTTTCAAGATAAAATTAGCACCCTATGTAATCACAAAACTCCAAAAGCTACAATTTTAAATGGCACCACCAAAGACTATAAGGTTATATGAAGCCTTAAGAGTTAGCAACATCAAGGAATGGCATTTACACTTTAACACAAACTATAGGAAAGTAATGTAGATCAAAGTTACAAAAATATTCGTTATTTAGTCACTCATCCATAACTTTAAGGATGGTTAATTCATGTGATACAAAGCATTTTGTTTGGGGCAGGGCCAGTAAGCCCACATAGGATTTTGGCTGTTTCATTTTTTTGACATTTTTAAAGATGCAGTAGGGGATTTGGGATCCCCCATTCTCTACCCTTCATCTCTCAACCTTGGCAATACCCAGAAGAAAGCCTTGTGAAAAGTGGGCACTTACTCCAGGCACAATTTGTTTGAAGAAAAAGTTACAAAAACCAGTCTGGTGCTGCTGTTCTAAAGAGGATTGTTAGACCATAAAATGTCAATTTAGGATAACAAGTAACTGATGTAACATGACTTAAGGCCATGTGGCCCAGTTCATGCATTTAACATGAGGCTGGATCTTCTTACCCCCTAACTTCTTATAGCTGTAATTATTTTACATCAACAGGGCATGTGACCTAGATGAGGGAAACCTCAGAATACCATATTAAGGCTTATGAATATTTGAAGATTAAAAATAAAAGATTATTTTAAACAGAGGTAAAGCTAGAAAACATATTTGAGAATTGTTTGAGCTTGCTGTCAACTTTTGTCTGTTTCAAGACATGAATTCCTTAATACTTATGTCCCAATATGCAAGTTATGCAAATTTCATCCCTTTTAAAAAAGTTTTTGTATATTTTAGACTGAATTTCTTACTATAAGAATCTAAATTCTTTAATACTGCTCCAGTGTAGAAAAGATAGTGCAACATTAACAAACACAACATTAATTACTCTGGTCTAATATTTGGGTGCTTTCTGTATGATATTTATTATAAACAAGAAATTAATAATATGTTTGAGCACGATACATTAAGTTTCCACTTAGTTTCAGAGTTGGTAGGGTCAGAAGGGACCTGAGCAGATCATCAAGTCCAACCCCCTGCCATGGGCAGGAAAGAATGCTGGGGTCAAATGACCCTGGCTAGGTGATTATCTAGCCTCCTTTTGAAGACCCCCAGGGGAGAAGCGAGCACCATTTCCCTTGGAAGTTGGTTCCAGATCCTAGCCACCCTGACAGTGAAGTAGTGCCTCCTGATATCTAGCCTGAACCTACTCAAAGTCAGCTTATGGCCGTTATTCCTTGCAACTCCCAGTAGTGCTCGGGGGAACAGAGACTCTCCCATTGCCTGCTGGTTCCCCTTGGCAAGTTTGTAGGTGGCCACAAGATCCCTCCCCTCAGCCTTCTCTTGCGTAGGCTGAACAGGTTCAGGTCCTGTAGTCTCTCTTCATAGGGCCTACCCTGCTGCCCCTGATCATGCGAGTGGCCCTCCTCTGGACCCTCTCAATGCTATCCACATCCCTCCTGAAGTGCGGTGCCCAGAACTGGATGCAGTACTCCAACTGCGGCCTGACCAGTGCCACAGAGGGGGAGGATCACCTCCTTGGACCTGCTCATGATGCATCTGTGGATGCATGACAAGGTGTGGTTAGCCTTACTGACTGTGTCCCCACATTAGCAGCCCATGTTCATTTTGGAATTAATAGGACTGCAAGATCCTTTTCTGCCTCTGTGCTGACAAGAAGGGAGTTCCCCAGCCTGTAGGTATGCTGCTGGTTTTTCCTCCCCAGGTGCAATACCTTGCACTTGTCCATACTGAGGCAAGAATCATTCCTAAAGGATTTAACAGAGGCAGCTACATTAGAAAAACCAATTTAAAATATATTGTAATGCAAGTTAGATAAATAAAAACCATAAGAACACTGTTCTTGATATTCCTCAATGTCTGCAACATCCCAGAAAACAAAACAAATATCATTTTAGAAGTGAAAGTTGAGGGTGTAAGAGCCACTTCTACCAGGACAAAAAGGCATAAATTTATTTGACCAGAATTTACAGTACACAAGGAGAAAAGGGAGTCCTTTCATTTATTTTAAGGCACTGCTATTAAAGAGACCCAAGTTCAATTTGAAAGTTCTACTACATAGAGACTTTCTGTGTGATCTGAGACAAGTCACTTAAGTTCTCTGTACCTAGGTTTCCCATCTGCAGTATAACAGATACTTTATATATGCTTCAAGGAAAAATCCTTAACAGTTGAGAAGTGCAGAGGTATTTAGCTGGCTGGCTCCATCTATCACAGATAAACACACAGTTGGCCCTCACTTCTATCCACGCTCTTCATGAAAACAGGAAGATTATATGAATTCCCAACCTAGTCACTAAAAATGTTAAATAACAAATACCTGTGCATGCCTGTATATGAATACAAGGTATCATCCAAACTTCCTAATTTTACCTTTATGTTTTTAAAGTGTTGCCAGGTGTTTTGCTTCCATCTTTCTTTTCAGTGCTAGTTTATCTATATTTTACCTGAACTCAGTTGCCTACGGTCTCTTGGCCACATAGACAAGAAACATATGTGTCTCTCTTTTCAGTGCTATTTTATATTATAGTGATTTCATCTGATATAGACAGAGATTTCATATAATATAAAATAGCACTGAAAAGAAAGAAAGATAGATATACCTTTTGTCTATGTGGCCAAGAGACAACCGAGTTCAGATAAATGGGGATGTAAAGTACATTACCTGAAGAAAGAATTTATATCCACTCATAAAGATATGAGCCAATAAGCTATCATGAAGAATCAATACTCAAATCCAAAAAAATCTCTAACCCAACTTGAAGGGCAAGAATTATAGCTTTCAACCATGTTCCTTTAATAAGAGTAAAAAAACATGTTAACACTCATTAAGATACAGGCTGATCGTGACTGTGGTGACAAGTTTTTACTTCTGTTGCTCTTCTGAAGTTTGGGTGTCTCTTCACTAGGGAAAAAGGTATGCTTTTAATTCATGGAAGCCAAGATAACAGAAGCCCTAGTGAAGTGAAACAGAGCAGTTCACAGCCTTAACATAAATTAGCCGATAAAGCTTTCTAAGAAGCAGCCAGGAGTATAACTCAGCCTCCTAACTTATGAGCTGCCTACTTTTTCCTAGAACATTACTTCACCTTAGCAAACCAAATAAAAACGAGCATTTTCCTTACCGAAGACGAGGCCTTTGCATTTCGCAAGTGAGAAAAGCCACAATGCAGAAACACAGCTTGCTACGTACTTAATTATGTGAGATATGCTGCACGATTTACAGCAACAATAAGCCAAGTCATCCTATTTTTTTCCCAGTAAACTGTGGGGAGAACTTATCTTCACTTTCTTCAGATAAGAGGCATAATTGTAAGGAGACACCCAAGGAGCAGAAACACTGGTGTGGATAAAACCCACTGCCACCTGAGCTGCATTAGCCTGAAGCACTTCTCAGGCTAGGTCTTTTACATCAAATTGCCTGCTGTCCTATAGAGTTGAAAGGGGAGGTACTGAGGTTAACACTGCAATGAACAAAAGCCTTAAGAAAACATCAACCTGCCTTAACTTTTTTTTTTTTTTTATTTTACAGCTGCTTAGAATTGTTAGTTTTTCTACAACAGCTAAGAAGTCTGCCTGCACAAACTCTTTTGGGCCCTTTGTACCTCCCAGCATTTTAGAAAAGCTTGGCTAGGGTGTACTAATAAATTCATAAGGGATTAGGTTGAACAAAAGTTAAGATACCTTAAAATAATAAGAAATCAACATTGTTTCTAAATATCAACCACAATGTTGGTTTTTTAAGATAAGCAAACATTTACTGACTAAAACCCTAACCCTACAAACATTCACACACTAAACAGTCTGAACAAGCTCTTCAGAGTTACTCACACTTGCCAAATGATGCAAGGTCTAGAAATTAAAGTATGTTTCAAGATAGCATTACCGCTAAACCAGGCAAGCCCACAGAGACATAAAAAGCGATCTGAGATACCCTTAGCTGGCTTAAATCCACTAACCAAGGTCAATTTTTAATGGGGGAACAAAACTCTGAAATATGATTTTAAAATTAAAGAATAAATATTATAGTATTACTTCCCTCTTGGACAAGTACCATCTATCATAACTGCAGTTCCCCCACACCACTGCACTTAAGAACTTATGGTCTGATCCAGTGAATGTCAGTTCTTAAGTCCATCCTGCCAAGGATCCCATCACAAATAAAGCATGATCTGCCCAATGCATCCCCTTAGCAAATTCATTTTAAACCTTTGACCTCCACTCCCATCCCTGTTTTGTTATAATTTATCCCAAGCAATCAGCTGCCACTTTCCCTGTTGCCTCCCTCTCTGAGGGGGTCTTAGTTTCATGTGGTGGGCATTCCTCCCAAAAACCCCTGAAAGGGCAAACAGCCCTGTCACACATTCAGCATGCTCTGCTCTGTATCCCCCCTTGGTGCACTCATTTGAAGCTTTGGACCACACTCCTGTCTACCTAGTGGCCTTCCTTTTTAAGGGAGGCTTATAATGTTTCCTGGTGGGCACTGGCGTGCATTCCTTAGGCAACAAATAGGCCTGTCGCACATCCAGTGTGCTCTGCCCTGTGCCCCCCCTCAATGCACTGGTCTTGAACTTTTGACCTCCACCCACATTCCTGTTTTGTTATCATTTGTCCCAAGAAATCAGTGACATGCTCCTAGTGGCCAGTGGGGCTTATAGTTTCATGTGGTGGCCCAAGGTCCACAATTCCCCAGTAGCATGTCAAAAGGCCTCTCTCTCACATCTGGTGTGCTCTCCTCAGTGCCCTCCCTTGTACACTTGTTTTGAACCTTCGACCTCTGCTCCTGTCACTGTTATGTTTTCAGTTGTTCCCACGGAATGAATTGTTGTTTTCAAAGTGGCCTCCCTTTATAAGGGAGGCTTTTAGTTTCTCATAGTGGGCACTGGCCAACAATTCCTTTAAGGTAACAAATAGGCCTGTGTCACACATCCAGGATGGTCTCCTTGGTGTCCCCCCTTGGTGCACTCATTTTGAACTTATGACCCTCACTCCCATCCCTGTTTTGGCTTTCAGTTATCCCAAATAATCAGTGATATGCCCATAGTGGACCCCATCACCAAAGGGGGTGGGGGTCAAATCCCTACTGCAACATAGTTCTAGTTGGTGGGCTCTGACCCACATCACCTTATGGCATATCAAAAGGTCATGTCACATGGGCAGAGGGCGGAGGCTGGAAGGGAGAGAGAACAGAGTATGACCAGGGCTTTTCCTCTCACTGTTCCTCTCACTTGCAGCCTCCAACATTCAGGGTCTAGAAAAAGTTTTGGAGGCTGTGCTCCTCACTTCCATACTCAATTGCCACTGAGGCCCCTTTCAACCATTTGAATCATTTGACCCCAGTGCTCTTCCTGCCATGGCAGGGAGTCGGACTAGATGATCTGCTCAGGTCCCTTCCGACCCTAGAAACTATGAAACCAAGAATTTTATAGAATTGTAGAAAAATGAGGGCTGGAAGGGACCTCAGGAGCTCATCTAATCCAACCCCCTGTTCTGTGCAGGCCTGTCCCTCAATCTCTCATCTCAATCCAGTCTTTGTCTAGCCAGGTCTTAAAAGCCTCCAAGGAGGGAGAGTCTACCACCTCTCTCACAACCTATCCCAGTGTTTTCCTGCCCTCCTGGGGAGAAAGTTTTTCCTTCTATCCAACCACAATATCCCATGCTGCAATCCTATTTTGAATCTGGCTACAGCATCAGCTCCTGATGGTGAGGAGCTCCAAACTCAAATGAAGCTCTGCGTTAAGGAGGCGAGGAGTTTACACTTGAATGATGCGTTGTGTGGAGAACTTCCTTCCACTAGTTTAAAATGGACCACCCCGTTTCTCCCAGGACTCCACACTCCCCAAAGTCCTCTGCATCCCCAAACCTCTACTGGATCTCAGAATCAAGTTGCAGCAGGGGAAGTTTAAGCTAGATCTTAGGAAAAACTTACTCTGGAAGAGCGTAGTAAAGCACTGGAACAGAGAGGTGGTGCACTCTCCATCCTTGGAGGTTTTCAAGGCCTGGCTCAACAAAGCCTGGGCTGGGATGATTTAGCTGGGGGTTGGTCCTGCTGTGAGCAGGGGGTTGCACTAAGTCAGCGGTTCTCAACCTATTTTATACCAGGACCCATTTGTCGTCAATGGTCAGTTCCAACTTTAAGTAGAAAACAGCCCCGGGTCCTGCTGGTGCCCCTCACTCCCGACCTGCTGCCCCTCAACCCAAGCGCCAACCCCCCTGCATGTGGAGGGATGTGTAAGGATCAGGGGCTCCAAGCAGTCTCTCACAAGCTGGAGCTCTGCCAGCCTGTAACGGAAAAACCATGGTTTCCCCTGTTTTTCTCCATTAAAGGAGAATCTGTTTTTAAAAGTTTATTCATGATCCTTTCATATATTCTTGCCACTCACTTTTGAGTGGTGACCACAGGATGAGAACCACTGGGGGACCTACTAGGGTCCCTTCCAGCCTCATTTTCTAGGATTGTTTCTCAAAGACTCATTCAATGCCTGGGTCCAAAACAATGCCAAGGGGCAAGCCTGCAGGTGGGCAGCCCCACTCCCTCCCCTAGCCGACTCCCAGCTGCACCCAGACACTCCCAATGCACATGCCCAGGTGAAGCTACTCCACACCCTGACCCCAAAGCACACCCCCACCCCCTCGTAGCTCCTGTAGCCTAGAGACACTCCCTCTACAGGGGGGGCGGTGTCCCACACAGGCGCCCCCAGGCGGGGGGGACGGGGACCTGGGCCAGGCTAAAGCTTCGGAGATGGGAGGGGGGACGGCACCACGTGACACCATCACCCGTGCAGGCCCCCGAATCGTACTGACCGGGTAGCGCGCGTCGCCAGGGCCCGGCCGCGCTTACCTCGCTGCCGGCAGCCGCTGCTGTCCCCGCGGGCCGCCACAAGCCTAAGCGCTTCCTCCTCTTCCAGCGTCAGCCCCAGCTTGGCCGTCCTCGCAGTCCAGGCTGCGGCCCGACTGCGGGGAGAGCAGTCAGGTGACTCCCCACAACAGGACCAACCAGCCCGCCCCCAAACAGCGCCGCCACCGCTTACCCCGCCCCCGCCGCCCGTTGATTGGGCGTCACCACCTTGAGTGACGTGCTGAGTCCTACAGCCCGCCGCCGCGCATGCG
>NW_017729032.1:219978752-219983721 GCF_001723915.1 Gavialis gangeticus
AGCCTGAGAGGGGTGGGGCCTGGTCTTAGTGGAGGAGCTACTAGCAAAACGTGACGTGCCGTGCCCGTGCTGGCCTGCTGCCGTGGCACCCTTCGCCTGCCCCCAGCAGCGCTCCTCTGATGCTGGCGTAAAGCGTCCTTGCCATGAGACACCGAGGCCGTGTTGCCACGCTTATAATAATGATCATTTCTGTCCAATCATTTCAACCCGGGTATGATGTTTGATCAGTGTTCAAAGCGGACGTGGGGGCAGCTAATTGATGCAGCATATGCAAAACCCACCTTACTCTCAGTGAAGCTTTAGCTGATTTTTGGATTTTTTTTTTTTGGAAAATGTTTCATATTCCAAGTCAAATGAGCCGAATTGGTTTCGAATCCTCTCAACTGAGCAACACTCAATTGTTCAAATACCAGCAAGCATTAGATACTCCTAGATCCATTGGCGGGCATCCCACGTGCAGGCCCAATCCTGGAGGCTTGGGGTTCAGATGCCCCTGCGTCACACTTGCCCTTAACCAAAGGCCACAGGAGCAAGATAGGGAGGAGTCCACCATTTCCATAAAGTTGGCGTGTAGCCCAGATCCTCCCATGGGAAAATTACAAGCCTCACTGGGTGTCCTGTCCGCAACTCATTGGACAGGGAAGCACCCTCCCCTACGCAATGCCATTTTCAGATGTGTTATCAGCATTTCTTATGACTGCTTAGCTCAAAATAAAGAAAAGCTTCAACTTTGATGACCCAGTTCTCGCTCAGTCACTGGAGAGTTACACTGAGCAATATAAAGTAAATAAGAAAACTTACTTGCATGCTTATTTTCATACTTTTTCAATGTACAATAGTTTTTCAGCAAATAAAATAATTTTGAGCTTCCAATATTATAATTTTATATTTAAGACCTGGCTATGCTGCACTGAAGAAGCAGGAATACTGGTGTGGATGCAGTCCCACCCACTGCCACTTGAGTGGCTGTATTAGAGTCCTAGAGTTAGGGGGGTGTTATTTACTTACTGAGGTATCTTGAGTTAACAAGTGGAATGAACAGCAGCCCTAAAAAGTCATCCACATGTTCTAGCATTTAAAAAAAAAAAGAATAAAAACAGTTCATACAGCTGCTGAGAATCTTTAGTTTTTCTACTACAGCTAGAATCTTGCCTGCACCAACCCTACAAATGCAGTGCATGATGCAGCATCTTGGTTCCTGAACCTGAGTGAAAAATGGTGGTGGTTGTTAAGAAGACTAACGGTGGTGCAAAGAAACAGATAATAGTACATCTCCATCATTAGGGAGATGTACTAATGTACATAATGTACTAATTATGCTTTATTTTGAATGACACGATTCCCATCATGGCCTGTGAATGCAGAATTATAGCCAAATTCTTGCTTCTTTCTGTCCATCCTTCCTTTTTTTGCCATTGCTTGTAACTTTCTCATATTGCTTTCACACAGGAGAATGTCTGTTCCTGGTCTCAGGCCTGCTCTGAGTTATTTGGGGAAGATGTGACCAAAATCTTGTCCATGGTGTTAAGTTAACGTTAGCTGTGGGTGAGGTGGGGGGAGTCCCCCCTATTTTCAGGGTAAAATGATTGTACCTGGCATAACTGAAAGAAACAGCTGAAAGTAGAGACTTGAGACTAAGCATTATTGAAGGAAAAAAATACTGACATTTGAAGGAACATTGTTCACTATTTTTATAATTATGATATTTATAAGGAAATGTTCTAAAGAATTTTTTCTGAAGATACAGTGTTAGCTGAATACCTGCTCCTAAAAGTCACAGGCCTTTTACTTCCAGTCAGGACTCCTAAAGCTAAGTTTTAAGGAGATCCTCTGCCATAGCGGGATTAGTAATTGGTTCATTCTACCTGCATGCAGGGGGGTGGATAGCATTTATACACCAAGCTACCCATTTTTTTTTAATTACAAATGACAAAGGGCCTCAATTCATGGCTACTTATCAATTGTTATCATATCAGCTTCACTGAAATCTGATGAATTCTTCTGGATTTTCCTAATGCTTATCTAGTCTCTTGCCTTAGAACATTTGGTTGTAATCTGAGTGTTCTTTAACAGAGAAGATAATTATTCAGACATTATTTCTTGTTTGAGGAAGATTTAGGCTGTCTATTTTTGTAAGGTTGCCTCATATCTTTCCCCCATGTCTTTATTTAGGTTCCACCATTTCTGCCCGGAGTGGCACAAGGAAGCACAGATAAGGCACAGTTGCAACCACAGGGCATGTTTTGTTTGGCATTTCTGCATAGGTCACTATATGATCTCTACTTTGCCTGGGAAATTTCACCCCTGATTTTTCTATTGTACACATGGATGGAAAAAGCTTCAAAAACAGGTTTGATTATTGTATAATGCAAGGCTTCCTTCAAAGCTACTGATTTACAAGTGAAAGGGGGACAGTGTCTCAAGTGGAGTATGTTTTTCTCTATTGATAAGTATCATACCAGGCACATCAGTTTTATCCATCATCCCAAATACTGCTCCTTCCATTTTGCTATTATAACACAACTAGTACTCTTAAAAGAGCTTAAATGTTTTGTGTTCTGTAAAATGGGTTCATATGGCTGAATTAGAGTCACTTATTGTAACTAAGAATATTACAGCATAGATTGAAGTAGATGAACCTTGTTTGCTTAGGGTAGCTTTGCAAAAGTAGGATTGGGTTGCACAGTTTTCTCCTCAAAAAGCCTATGGTATAAAGGAGCATACAGATATAAGCTGCTCATGTCCTACTCCAAGAATTGAGGGATATATTTCTCTCATTCAAAAATGTGCTGCAAAATAAGGATAAAGACAGTTTCAAGTCTGTCACTGGATGGGGGAATCAGGATTCAGAGGTATTTATTGACTTAAATTCAGTCCCTTAATTTGATAGCTGTGGAATTTTGTCTATATAATTATTGTCTTTATCTCTTATAGTTTGCTTTTTATTTTTTCTATTAAGACTTCATTTTCAGCAGGAATGATGATTTTTTTTAAGCCACCAAAAAGAGAAGATTGTCATATAGGTCAGCCACAGGTTGTAAAACCTGGCATTCTAGAGGCCCATCCTAGCATCACCACCAATTGGATACCTCTGCCAAATTTGTCCTTGGTGTTTTTCTAGAGAAGTCTTTGTGACCTTGCTAAATATTTTCACTGAGCTGCAATTTCCTCCATCTGTTAAGGAACTCCATCTGTTAAAGTGCTTTATTCATAGATGTTAGTATTACAAAACTCCTCCATTTTAATTAGGTAGATTTTTATCAGTGGCTATAGTTATCAAAGATAATGATATTTTTACATAACCATATTTAAAATGCACTTAAATCTAACCAGAATCAGATGTCATGAATGATATTTTACTAAGTGCGTGGGAAGATTATGTTTACCAAATTTCTGTACCTTTAATTTTGACAAGGAAGGGTGACAGAGAGTGTTTTAATACACATTATAATACTAGTTGTGTTAGTTGGCTGGTGGATTTCAGAGGCATTATCCAAATTTCACTACAAAATGACATGGGTCACTTTGGATAAGTAGACTTAAGGACAGCAATTTGCTTATATTAATCTCATGATAGCAGAATATTACCTCCTTTTTTTAGTCAAAAGTTGATACATTTAGAGCAACATTTTCTTATTCTGATTCTTAGTTCATACAGTATATCCTCCTATCTGTTATAACCAGTAGTTTTCATTCTCCCACCGATGTTGATAACTGTTCACTGTCAAGCCCAGATATGAAGCAAGCCACTTTATGGGAGCTGTTAAAATTGAACAAGTTGAGTTGCAGAACTGACTGAATAGCCATCCTTTTCAATTGTCACATATGACATTTGAGAAGAAAACACCACTGTGGAAGGACTACAATCCAGGGGATATTTATTTTAAGTCTGCTAAAAGTTTTATTCATTCCCGTCTTCAGACTTGTTGATGGGAAGAAGCAATTCCAAGTAAAAAGGATTCATACTGTGGACTAAAAGCTGACATAACTCTTGGGCCACGCTCACCAGGAAAAGGCCCCTGTTTTATGTTCACAATGGATCATTTTAGCAAAGCTGATAGCCTACAGAACCCACAGGGAATGAAAATAAGTTTTAATAACTTGTTTCTCATTCATGAGGAGACCGAAATAAAATCAAACACCTTTACTGAAATTAGGCAAGGCTGGAGAGGGAGAAAAAGCAAGTCCATTTTTTTTGACAAAGGGAGAAGTGAAATTGTCAAAAAGGGGATCAGGTCTTTAGGCTGAAAGTCAGGAAGCAGATCTTCTTAAAGTTGAATAATTCATGTGGTTAACAGGTTTATTCATGCATAAACTGAGGTGATAAATATTCCTTATATTTGCATAATTAGGACAAACAACAATGGCTCAGTTTCTGGCTTTAGGCTACCCTAAGAAACCTTAGAGGCATACCAGGGGCTTAAATGGCCCTTATAGAACAGGAGATGCCAACCTTCAACCAAAAAAACATGATGACAACGACCCAACATAAGAGGAAAAAATGGAATCATGTGTCACAGCAAGAGACACCTCTTGTCAGTGTGCCAGAGCCACAACACAGCCAGTGTATCAGCAGCACAAAAGAGAATCAAGACAGTACCACGCAGAATACAGTGGCCAAGTACAGCCATTCAGGAGGCTAGGAGGAGGTTAGATTACATTAAAAATGGCTACCTGATCTAAGTAAGTCGGGATGGGGAGGGCTAACAGAGGGCTTATAGCTGGCCACCAAGTCCCACCTCAATCTTCTCGTCCCCAAACTGAACAGTTCCAGATCATTTAGTCTTTCCTCATAAGATTTGTCTTCCAGGCCCTCAATCATTCTTGTGGCCTTTCTCTGGACCCTTTCAAGATTCTCCACGTCTCTTTTGAAGTGCGGCATCCAGAACTGGACACTACTCCAGCTGGGGTCTCACCAGCACCGAGTAGAAAGGAAGTATCACTTCCTTAGCTCTGCTCACAATACATC
>NW_017729032.1:219988721-219990884 GCF_001723915.1 Gavialis gangeticus
CGTCTCTTTTGAAGTGCGGCATCCAGAACTGGACACTACTCCAGCTGGGGTCTCACCAGCACCGAGTAGAAAGGAAGTATCACTTCCTTAGCTCTGCTCACAATACATCAGCTAATGCATCCCAGTATGCTGTTAGCTCTCTTGGCCAGAGCATTGCACTGGTGGCTGATGTTCATCCTGTGATCAAATATAACCTTGAGGTCCCTTTCAGCCATTGTGCTGGCCAGGACATCTCCTAACCTTTATTCATGTAGCTGGTCACTTCTCCCCAGATGAAGCACTCTGCATTTATCCTTATTGAACTGCATCCAGTTTTATTCTGCCTACCTTTCCAGCTTTTCCAGGTCTGCTTAGATCTGCATCCTATCCTCTAGCATGCTTGATTTTCCCCAGAACTTAGTATCATCCACAAACTTGGCCAGCGTGCTTTCCACATCCTCATCTAAATCATTGATAAAGATGTTGAAGACCACGGAGCCAAGAACCAAACCCTTCGAGAGACCACTGGCCATGTCCTGCGAAGACGATACAGACCTGTCCACTAACACTCTCTGGGTTCGACCCCTCAGCCAGTTCCCAACCCACCTGACCATGGACTCTACCAGCTTACAATCCCCCAGTTTTTTTACCAGAGTGTCATAAGAGACCATATTGAAGGCCTTTTTAAAAGCCAAAGTATATGACATCAACTGTGTCTCCCACATCTAAGCCATTTCTCACTTGATCATAGAAGGAGACAAGGTTTGTCAGACATGACCTACCCGCAATGAAACCATGTTGGCTAACCTTCAGCATCATGCCTTCTGCCAGTTTCTCACAAATGGACTTCTTGATAATTTTTTCCAAAATTTTACCCAGTATCAAGGTCAAACTGACTGGCCTATAGTTTCCCAGATCCTCCTCCCCTTCTTAAAGATCGGCACCACATTGGCCCTTTTCCAGTCTTCTGGGACCTTTCCTGAGCACCACAAGTCTTCAGATACCTTCGCCAATGGTACTGCAATGACTCCAGCCAATTCCCTCAACACTCTCAGGTGTAGTCCATCTGGTCCTGCTGACTTGAAGACATTCAGCTGCTTTAAGTGCTTCCTCACCAGTTTGACACTGATTATGGGTTGGCAATCGCACCTCTTCCCCCCCCCCCACCATCCGTCCAGTATTCGACCACCATTTGCATGCAGGAACACCAATGCAAAGTATTCATTAAAGAGTTCAGCTTTCTCTTGACTGTTTGTTATCAGCTGTCCTGTCCCATTCTGCAAGGGCTCCACATTTCCCTTGGTCTTCCTCCTGCTCCCTATATGCCTAAAGAAGGACTTCTTACTGTCCTTGATTTCGGTTACCAATCTGATCTTGGTCACTACCCTTATCCTCTCCCTACAAATATAGGCTATACTTGTGTATTCCTCCTTGGTGACTACCCCTTGCTTCCACTGTCCATAAACCTCCTTTTTCTTTTTTAAGTACTTCTTGATTCCTCTGGTAAGCTGAAAGGGCTTCCTGGCACCTTTACCACCTTTCTTGCATACAGGAATGGACCTTTTCTGTGCTCTGAGGATTGTTCCTTTGAGGAATGACCACCCTTCCTGAGCTTCCTTCCCCTCCAGTCCCTCTTCCCCTAGGGTCTCTCCCACTATTTTCCTAAGCTAACTGAAGCTCAAAGAAAGCCCTTAGAAGGGTGTTTTTAAGTGGATTGTTTTTCTGCATTCATTGTAAAAGCAATCAATACATACAGATGATTTAGCACAGAAAAATCTATTTTGATCTCTCTTCCTCACTGTTTGTGGTGGTTGTGACAAACCCATCTGTGGGACATCCCCAGAGCCCCAAGTTTCTTCCTGCTGACCCACTGCTTGTCCCAAGGAACAGGCTGAGGTTGTCTTGGCATAACTCCTTATCCGTGCAAGCCTTGGCTCCAATGCCTTTAAGCTGGACCTCACAGCTACAGCAAGCTGATCTCTGCCTGCTCTAGGTTACCTTACCTTTGACACGTGAAAGAAATTTTAGGTCCCCCTTTCCACAGAATGGCTAGCTTGGAATATCACTAGCTCAAAAATTATTCTTTCTACAGTCAATCAGTGACGAAACAGAGCAAAAAATGGATTTATTATATAAGAGAAAAGAATTTACACAATGGGGAACTCCCTACTCGAGAGCACGGAG
>NW_017729032.1:219990895-219992151 GCF_001723915.1 Gavialis gangeticus
AGGTCCCTTCTGACCCTTAATCTATGAATCTATGAATTATACAAGCCAGACTGACCATAGATTTGAAGATAGAAAAACAAGACAAATAAAGTTTCTTACCCTTTCAACTGGCTGTACCCTAGCCCTCCTGAAATCAACCTTTCTGCTGACCCTGCCAGCGCTAGCTGCAGTGGACCCTGAGCCTCCAACGTCTGGAGTCAAAAGACAAAGCATATCCCATAGGTAGCTCCCCAAATAACTCCCAGCAAGCACCCCTCTCATGACTCACCAGAATCCTCCAGAACTGTTTCTCTATCTTCATCCCTGGCATTCCTCTGAGCCATTTCTCTCAGATGCCTTTGTCCAAGGGTTTTTCCCATTACTGGCAGAGAATGCCTTGGGTGCCCAGCATAATGCCTCCTTCTGCCTGGGTCTGGGAGTGGTGGTTGTCTTTAAAATACATGCCTCAGTTCTTTGTCAAAACCATGTTTAAAATCATAAAGATATACACAGATGGTATAACATAATCTATACAATGATAAAAGTGACATAAATGGATACAGTATAATAGGGGCTTTCCAGTGAAACTACACGTCATGTCAATACAACAAAACACATGAAAATATTCATGACACCTCATGAATCCCAAAAACACAACTCAATTCATGACATTAGTAATATTTTACTTTTTGAATGCACTCATGATTTATTATCTGATATCTTTCATAACAGAAAAGCATACTGTTACAAGACAAATATTTTTCAGTTTCTGAAATAATCAAAAGACAAAGTTAAATATACATCAAAGGATATATTGCCTTGTGAACTGTTCATTATGAAAGGAATTATAAAAATGATAAGCTCATTTCTAAAGCTGAGGCTGATCAGGCGAGCTAGTCAACATTTTCTCAGCAAGAATTTTTAAAATGAAGTGTGAATTTTTTTCATCCCAAACTTATATTTTTCAAAATTTATTACAATAGAAATGAAAGCATATTGAAAAATAAATACTCATATTGAAAAAGGTTTCAGAAAAGGGTTTTTAAAAACCTTTTTTAAAATTTCACTTGATCAAAAAAGAATGTTCAGAGCAAATTTTGAAGAAAACAAGTTTTTAATTATTGTCCATTTAACACAGTTGGACTGTATTAATCACTTATACTGACTGGACAGCTTAATCAGGGGTGGGCAATTATTTTGTTGGAGGGCTGCTTACTGAGTTTTGGCAAGCCATCGAAGGCTGCAGGACAGGTAGCCTGGGACAGATAAATATGAAT
>NW_017729032.1:219997151-220023478 GCF_001723915.1 Gavialis gangeticus
GGGGTGGGCAATTATTTTGTTGGAGGGCTGCTTACTGAGTTTTGGCAAGCCATCGAAGGCTGCAGGACAGGTAGCCTGGGACAGATAAATATGAATTTTCTAAATTTTTAGGGGCCCCGTGGGCCAAATAGAATGGCCTGGCGGGCCACATCCGGCCCATGGGCTGCATTTTGCCCACCCCTGGCTTAAGTAGTGCTAAACTGTACAGTGTTCCTTTTTCTGCTAGTTAGTATTTACTAAGGAAGGTCCTGAGCTAGCTTGAAAATCCAGCCATCTGGTGAGAGGGGTCTGAAACCTTGTCCAAGGCATCTGTGAAAAGATAACTCATGTGTTTACTTTATAGATCAGAAGGAACTGTATGTAAGGCTCTCCTGTTTTTCCTTGCTGGATTAGTGTTATATGGAGGTAGACAATGCTAGTATGGGGCAGTTCTGGGGTGGATCCAGAAGGGGTTCACTGGTGCAGCTACACCCCCTGTAATCTAGATCACACCTCAGGAACCTCTGGGGATTTTCTCTCTCCGGCACCTGCTGTTGCTGCGGACAGGGGAAACTTTAGAGGTGCTCCAGCAGGGCGCAAATGGGGGCTGGCCCAGCTGGGACTGCAGCAGAGGCAGCAGGGAGAGGGGATTCCTCCTCCCTGCATCTGCTCTCAGTTGATGGTGCAGGGTAGGGAGGCCCACCCTGCACCCATTGCTGCTGCCACTGTCACTATCCCAGCTGAGCCCAGCCCCCTGTAGCCCAGCTGGAACAGGCAGGAGCAGCTCTGAAGCTTCCCCTCACCCTGGGGACACTGGGGAAAGCAGCAGCAGTGAGAGGAGGAAAGAGGTGGGCAGAGTACATAACTGAGCATGGAGGAGCAGAGGGGGATCCTTACCTGCTCTGGGGACTTCAGGAAGTCCCTGGAGGTTCCCGCAGTGCAGTCTGTCCCACACCAGTGGGTGGGGGAGAGGGAGAAGTGTGGGAGATGGGTGTAGCCACCCCAGAAGCCCCAGTTGTTGCTTCCACACGCACCCCTTTGCCAAATCTTGGATATGCCCCTGGGGCAGTTGTTTACTTCTCGTTAGTAGTGATTTTTTTTATTTCAACTGTGTTAACTGAAGCGTTTATTTATTTATTAGTGTATTTTTGAATTATCAGTGAGAGTGCCTACAGCATTAAGTAAGTGTTTTTCTTGTAGATTATAATACCCAAGTACATAGGTAGGTAAGCTTTCAATATTTCCTTGTAAGGAGGTAGCTCTGGATGCACTCAGATGAAGGCAAAACAATTTTTGGATAATGGCCTCAAAAGTAGTTTACAAATGTTTGGTAACATGTATTTTGCAAGGCCTCTACTTAACTTTTTTATAGATCAGTTGAAATATATCACTGTCACAAAGGCAAAGAGCATGTAGCTTTTACATTTGGAGACCTCACTCATGGTGGACTTACCAGGACCAAACATGAGATATGTTACTGAACATGGCATAAAAAATAAATAAAATTGAAAATGATATATTTAAATAAAAATAAACAAATACTGTCTTAGTTGCCAAAGATGTCACAAGATTTTTCAGCACCCGTGGTTCTCCCCTTACCCCCAGGGGCAGGGCTAACCCTCCCAGGCAAAGTTCCCTGGGGGAAGGGGCATCATTCATCCCCCCTCTCCCCAACAGCTCTGCCCAGCTATGTCTGCTCAGCTCCCTATGGGCAGGCTGCATGCCATGGAAAGACTCCTGATGGGAGGGGACCATACCATTGCCCCCTCTAAGTTGGCACCTGGGGCTAGTACCTCTTACCCCAGCCTAGTTACATCTCAGCTCCTATCTGTTGATATACATTTGTTCTGCACAGTGACAACATTTACACACACACACACACACACACACACACACACACACACACACACACACACACACACAAATAGTAGAGTTTCTTTGAAAATATTTTGATGATATTATTTATTACCCACACAGTAAGTTACCAGAAAGATCATTTGAATGTTCTACGCATTAACTGCTTTCTTGCTCTCCTTCTTCAGTATATCCTAATCTTTTCAAGAGGTTGTTCACTCACTCAGTATAGTAGAAGAGTGAGTCCTTGATACTTCTTGTTGCTCCAGCCTGGTCACACAAGCCACAAGTACCCATTTTTCTTTGCACAGGGAAAACTGATTCAGTGTCTGCTTCTGCTCAGAAATGCGGAATTAAATCTCCTGTGATGGAGACTGTTTAGTTTCAGGCACTGATAACATAATCAACTTTTCAGTGGAGCGGTGAATGCTCAGTAAAGATGCCACTGCCATACCCAAGAAGGGAACAGATGTACTCTTAGTTCAGCTGTTATTTTCTTTCTGAATTTTTGTTCCTGCTCAGTTATTGGCCAGTCAATTCATACACAGTTGGGTGTGTCTGCAAACCATGATGAATCATCATAAGTTCACCAGCTCATACTGAAAGGAAAATATGGCTGATTTTAATTTTGTATCTAGTTATAACTGTGAAACCCCTGCAAGTACCTCCCATAAACCAAGTCTACTTGAAAAAAGCATATATGGGGGGGGTCATTCTCAGTTGCTGCCCTTCAGGTCTGGAAATCCCTACCTCTTGAGGCTTGCCAGACCCCAAGGCTGCACATCTTTTGGAAGTGTGGTAAGACCTGGGCAGGTATTTAGCAAACAAATCTAGGATGGGATATTATGTAGTGGGTTTCCATTTTACGTTTTCTCCTGTTTTTATAAGCATTTTTCATGTTCTGTAAGTTATTTCATTCTCCTATTGTAAGCCACCCTGAGCCTCAGTTGAGAAGGATGGCATATAAATCAAATAAATGAATAATAAAAGCATACATAAAAGGGAATTACAGCATATACACAGAGAAGAGAGAGGAGAATAAAGCACAAGTGTAGAAAAAGTAAGAGCTAGAGAGAAACAGACCCACAATATGGAAAATTAGCTGATGTATAGAGAAGTAATCAGTTTTCAACCTGTGTTTGAGAGGGATGAAAGAAGTTGAAACTACAAAAATAGATATGCACATAACACTGAAACTATGTGCAAATCATTGGGGAAATACTGGAATGGGGTGTGCATAATGTCACTTCTTGATAGTATGATTACAAGAGACTACCAAAGATGACCTACTCAATGGAATTTGCTAGGATGCTACAGTAAACTTGATAACTGGCTCCAATGAGGTCTAATCTTGACTACAACAATATAACCAATTGTCTGTGTTGCAGTGCTTGTGAATCAAGTGAACGGTACAGAACATAACTGGATAAACTCACCTCTTCAGGGTCTTGCTTTAGTGGTACACATTATATCCTGTTTATGGCCTAGGGCAAGGGTGTCAAACATCTGGCCTGCGAGCTGCACCATCTGATCCACTGGGCTACCAGTGGGCTAGTGAATTTGGGCTCATAGAGGTGGGCAGGACCTGCCATGGAATCTGGGGTCTTGGGGACATGGCCCATGAACAAAGGGGTGAGTGCAGTGGCAGACCAACAGGGAGGCCATGGCACCTGGGCACCAGCTTGGGGGGCGGGGAGGGGCACCGGCCAGGCCCTTTAAAGTTCTTATAGTGCAATGTGACCAGGGCCAGCCTGTCCTATCTGTGAAACCGGCGGCCACAGGGGGCTCTGCAGAGCAGGTGGTGGCAGCCACGTTTGTTGTGTAACCCACCCACCGGCCCCATGGGTTGGATGTTTAGTTACCTGTTCCAGCCAGAAATATTGGCCGCTACCCCTCCCCCTACATCCGGTGTGCCAGGACTTTCCTTTCCTTCCTGGCTGAAACAGGTAGCCAAACAGGGCTAGGGTGGGAGACTTTAAGTATTTCTACAAGAAGGACCCGGGGAAGGGGGGGCAAATGCAAGCATTGGCTCCCAGGCACTGCAGACCCATGGTACTTCACTGGGTGAGTGAGGACTGCCCATCCCACCACCACCTGTTTCACTGGTGCCACCACCCCGCTACTGCTGCTTTGGTGGCTGTTGCCACAATGGCTGCTGCAGCTGCCATGATGGCTGCCACCACTGCCCTATGTCCTGTACCAGATCAGACCTATGAGGAGCCTTACAGTCCAGATCCATATCAGGGCACAAAGTGAGTTTGACACTCCTGCCTTACAGTGAAGGGCTCAAATGATGGAACTCAGAAAATTTAGGTAGCTTGAGAGGCAGATTGAAACCTTTTTGGCCAATGGGCTGGATGGGCAGTACCTACCTTGTCCACAGGCTGGATCTGGCTGGTGGTCCCGATCTAGCAAGGGACAGTCATGTAGCCCACCCCTAGTCCAGCCCCATGGGGGGGAGGGGGCATGGCCCAGCCCCAACCTGGCCCCAAGTGTGGGAGGAGGCTTGGCCTGGCCCCTCAGGGTGGGGGGAAAGGGGCTTGAGCTGGCTCCATCTTGGCCTCATGGGGGAAAAGGGGTATGGCCCAGCCACATCCAGTAGCAGAGGGTATTACTTGGCCCCAACCTGTTGCGTGGGGCTCGGGAATTTGGCAGTGGGGGAGGATGGGCATATTTATTTTTGCAAAATTTCCTGATCCATGGGGAGCCATATGGACTGGATGTGTATGGTTCCACAGGTTACATTTGTTCCATGGACTGGAGTTTGAGCATCCCTGCTTTAGGGCATAAATCAGCCTCTAACTATGAAAAACTTTCCAAACAATTGGGGAGATGGCTATTCCATTATTGCCAGCAACAGGTTTTGTTCATTGTTCTGGCCAATGATGGAGACAGGCTACTTATGTAGAAAATTGGTTTGAATCAATGTGGCAATTCTTAAATTATTTTATTCCAAAAGAGATGTTTGGAAAAGAGAGAATGTGGTTACCATATTTTAACTACATGCAAATATAGAAAAAGCTTTAAGTCAAAAAAGATATTGTACTGTCTGGAAGATTCATTTTTTAGTTTAAGGGGTTGGGGGAAGAAATGAAAATACTCATGAACTAATCCAAATGTCTGTGGACTTCTGTTGAAAATTTTTTTTAATTACATTTATCATTTGTCATATAACTCTCCATAAACTGTTAGTATTAACATAATGCAGCTGTATAATTCATGGCAATACTGGAAAAGAGATTATATAACATGATGAGACAAGAAACAATTTGTCGTTTTAGGAGAGTAGAAAGCAGCTGGAACTGAACAACTACTAACATTTGGAAAACAGTAGACTCTGCTAAAAAGAAATCCAACAATAAGATCCAGTAACAAAAAAATGCAAAATGTATGTTTTTGCAGGTGAAACAGAGAGCCACAAAGGTAAAAATTCAATGTACCTAGTGTTAAAAATACACTATGAAACCACATACTGTATACATGGTCACAGTTCCTGAGGAGATCAACATATAAAAGTGTAAGGCAGGTATAAGTATAGATAACTTAGGAATAACTTTGAAAAAAATTCTGGAGCAATCATTCCAACTGAATGCTTGAGTTTTTCCGTTGGAGTTTAAATGTTAACTAAATAGTTAAATATGATCCGATATGTCTAAAATAACTAACAGTAAGGCCATGTGGTAACTGTCACAAAGAGAGAGGGTATGATTGATATTTATTATACAACTGATGCCCTTGTGATGAACCGGAACTGGATGCAGAACCAGATGCAGTTCAATAAGGATAAATGCAGAGTGTTTCATCTGGGAAGAAGTAACCAGAGACATGAATATAGGTTAGGGGAAGATGTTCTGGCCAGCATGATGGCTGAAAGGGGTAATGGTTGATCACAGGATGAGTATGAGCTGCCAGTGCAAAGCTGTAGCCAACAGAGCTAATCACATACTAGTCGCGAGCAGGGCTAAGGAAGTGATACTTTCTCTTTACTCAGTGTTGGTGAGACCTCAGCTGGAGTACTTTGTCCAGTTCTGGGTGCTGCACTTCAAAGAAGATGTAGAGAATCTTGAAAGGGTCCAAAGAAGGGCCACAAGAATGATTAAGGGCCTGGAGGAAAGACTAAGGGATCTGGGACTGTTCAGCCTGGGGAAGAGAAGACTGAGGGGGGGCTTGGTGGCAATCTGTAAGTATGTAAGGGGTGAATATCAGGAAGAATACTCAGAGAAAAACTGTTTGCTAGGGCGCCCCTGGGGAGGACAAAGAGCAATGGCCATAAGCTGTTAGAGGACAGTTTCAGGTTGGATGTAAAGAACTCTTTTACAATATGGGTGACCAGAATCTAAAACAGACTTCCCAAAGAGGTGGTGCAGTCCCCAATCTTGGAAGTCTTCAAGGGGAGACTGGACAGACACCTTGATGGGATCATTTGATCTCAGCAGTATTCCTGCCCAGAGCAGGGGGTTGGACGTGATGATCTTTTGAGGTCCCTTCCAGCCCTTGATTTCTGTGATTCTATTAACCTAACCACATGCCTAATATTAAGCACAAGTAGTCCCTGGAACTCAGTAGAACTACTTAAGCTTTGAAGAACTAACTATTAAAAACCAAAATTTAAAATATGCCCCATTCGACCCCAAAAATACTGAATGCATTTTTCCCTTTTTCACTTTGACTTAGGGTATTTTAACACTATTTTGTGGTTTCACTGAAAATCCAAAGTAACTAAGAAGTACAAAGTGATACAGCAAAATGTATTATTTTTAACTTTTTTTTAATCTTTCAAAACAAGAAAAGACAATCAGTTTTAAGAGGAAAATCTTGATAAAAATATTATTTAGAAGAATCCACTTCATAATGCTTGCTTTAACTAGTTATCCTGAGAAACTGGGGGGAGGGGTTTGCCACTGGATGAAGTATTTCTGAAGATTCATATTTGATTCATCCTAAACTATATGCTTAAATATAAAACTAAATTATATGCTTATATATAAAAATTGATTGAAATTACTATCAGTCCCATGTAGCTATGACCTCTAAAGCCTGTGCCTAGAATAGAGCTACTTACATATGTAAAATTAACCACATACTTGATGAAATAGAGCCTATTTTGCTGCTGACTGGTAAGTGGTAATAGCTTGTATGGTGTTAACCAACAAATTTGAATTCATAACACCCATACTTGAAAAAGATTCTCTTGGTTGGAGAGTTCCTCACCATTTTAAGCAATATTTATTCATACATGCAGTGAGAAGTACTGTTAAATCTAGTGTCTATTTTTGAAGCAATAGAAACTTTTTCAATGTGCTCACTGTTTAGAATATTTTTAAAAACTAAAAGTTCTACTTTAATAAACACTGAAACTTATTTTCTTTGAGGACAAGGGCAGCTTGCTTGTTCTTTTTCGTTATGTGCCAATTACAGTGGAAATGATACAGTACAAAAAACTGCTGACTAAAGAGCCAGTTTTATTTTCTAGGTACTTTTTGGTTTTGAAATATCAACTCTGTAGGTTTAGGCTAGGGACAGACATTGCACATAAATTAGTTTAAGTGATCAGAAACTGGTTTAAATGTGTAACAGAACAGAAGTTTAGTGCACGTAAACCAGTTTAAAAATGGGTGAAACTGGTTTAAGATAAACCTGATTGTATATAGTATCAGACTTAACTGATCTGGGTCAAAATGGTTTATGCAATATCCGTCCCAGACTCCTTCTTGATTTAAGTTAAACCAGAGTCCCCCAGCATCCCAGGTGCTTTGCATCCCTGGATGGGGCTGTCTGCTCCAAAGAGCATGGCTGGCCCTGCCCCGCTCCTCCCTAACCAGAGCTCAAGGGCAGACTGCAGGCACATCAGGGTTTGCCTGGTTCCCCTTCCCCACCTGCTCCTTGCCACTTATGGCCCAAGCAGTTTTCACTCCCTCCCTCCCATCTCCCACAGCACGGACCCTAGCCACCCTAGGCACATAGTATGCTAGCTAATGCTGAGAGGTGTATGTGTGTGTGTGTCTCTCCAATTTCACTGGGACAGGCAGACAGGACAGTGTCTGCTTGGGCCTTTTTGGAGCTAATCAACAAGTCAGCTGGCAATGTCCCTTCATTCCTTCCTTGCAAACAGCTGTTTAAGAAGAGCTTGAACTAATGAGAGAGGATTTTATTGAATTGATGGGCTGATAAACACTGTGTTATCAGCCCTGTGTTGGCTCCCTCAGGTTTGCAGACAGTGTGAAGAAGCAGGGAGAGGGAGATTGAAAAGTTCAGTATCATCAACAGATGCATGCACTGCACACCCCGGCTTTGCCTCAGAGTGCTAGCCCGGCGCTGGGGTCTGGCAACACTCCTGCCCCTTGAGCAGCCAGCGGGGAAAAGCCCGGGATGGTGCAGGCAGGGTGGGGGTTTAAGCCCCTCCTTAATAAGAGCATTCTGCCAGGGTCTGCCCATGCCCACCCCCCTCAGCTCAGCACTGTAGAAGGGAAGGGAGGGCTGCTCTTGTATCCCCCCGCCCCCGGCTTCTAGCCTTAGCCCCTGCAGGCATGTGCCTGCATTTCTTCAGTCCAGAGGGAATGTCTGTGTAGTTGCAAACTGGTTCAACCTAGGCAGGTTAGACCAGGGGTGGACAATTATTTTGGGTGGATTACTTGCTTACTGAGTTTTGGCAAGCCATCGAGGGCCACATGACAGGCAGCCAGGGGCAGATTAATATAAATTTTCTAAAATTTTTAGGGGCCCCACGGGCCGGATAGAATGTCCTGCAAAGGCTCACTCAGGCTTAACTTGAGTGCAAAGCCTGCAAATGTTGCATCAATTGAGGCCCAACTTTCTGAATGTCTGTCCCTTACTGTCCATGCTACATTTGGCCTACAATGTTAACTTAAATTTTATACAGTAAATCCATTTAAGAGTCGAAAAAATAATCTTAAATTTCACTTTAACTAAATAAAGAAGTTTGTAGACATGTCAAATATTCTCTGTGAATACATGTAAGGATTTGTAAATATTATTTGAAAAATAATTTTAATGTATATTCCTTACCACATTACATTAATTTATATTTTTGAACTAAATAAACAGTAATGTTTTATATATTGGTACTTGTCCAGATAGCTTAATTTGCCTGAACTGAAGAGGTGAAATGACCCCAAAATCATCTGTGTACTGAGGATCTAACTATTGGGTCATATTTTTCCAAGTGTCATACCCCACTGGGATTATAAACTGATACAGTCCCATCAAAATTACTAATTTGAATGTGTTTTGTTCCTAATAATCTCAGAATTAGGTGTTTTACTTTTAAAAAAAAGTTTACCAAGAAGTCCCTTTTTTTCTTCTCAGTCTAGGTCTTGTACAAATCTAGGACAAGTGGTGTACAGATCTATTTCAGTTATTTGTGCTCTATGCCTGATTGTAAACTGGTGGAATAACTCAATGGGGAAAATGTGTTATCAGCAAAGTCTTTTCCATCCAAAAGGGTTAGTTTTTAATAACAAAAAAGTTCAATGATAATGATAAAATCCTCCTAAACTTAGGTGTGGATCCTTTTTTTCTGAAAAAGAATTTTCTCCTCATTTGTTTCCCAGAAACTCATGTAGCCAATCTATTCTGCAAGATAAGGAAAAAATTGAGATAACCACTTGTTTAACCAGTTTAGGTATCTTTCTGTTATCTAACATATTTTTACTATAAAATTTTAGTTTTTAGACTTCTACTCAGCAAAGCATATTTCATTTCTATGTCAATCAATAGGACTTTATACCTGCTTTAAATTATGAAAGTTAATTCATATAGGAATAGATTTAATTCTCTGTTGAAGTGCTTAGTTGATTCAGGGTCTTATCTAATCTTGTAATAAGTACTACAGAAAGGCATCTTAACTTACTAGTTTAGGATACTTAGGAAGTATCACAATGCATACATAAAAAGGAAATAGTCATATGAATCATTTACTATTTCAACAAGCTAGAAAAAACCTACACTTTCTTAGAAAAAATATTTGGTCTACACAATAAAGAACTCAGTCTAACCATAGTCAAAACTGAATGTATAAAAGTAAAATACTACAAAACTTAAGGAAAGCTGAGTGAGGAAAAGTTAATGCAGTTGATTTTTTTGCTTGGATATAGGGCTACTATTGGGATGTAGTAATTATTTCAAGTTTTCAATGATTACTTTGATGTACAATAAATATTGTATACTTGGGAACAAAATGAAAAAATATTTGTGTATTACACACACACTATATTATATATATTTTAACTTTTTAATGTCAAAAATATTGGAATGATAAAACTACAGTAGATTGTCAAATAGGTTTTCATGGTTATAATCTTTACTATTAAAGATCAGCAAGAAATATAATTGATCATTGATGCTGTTGAATGGTAAAGCTAAACACAGTTCTCAGAGGTTTGTTGGGTTACTTGTATAAGTTTATGTTGGGCTTTTATAAGTTACTTCTGTTCAAAGAAGAGATAAAAATTGCCATTTGAGAGCACACAAAAATTCATCTTACAGTATATTATTATAATCTGATACATAATAGGATGTTTGACTAGGCTTTCTACATTCACTTGTCATGAGGCACCTCGATGAATTCCCAGAATAAACTGGTTTAGAGAAGTTTCCAAGAAGTGATAGATACCAAAAGTGCTCTCACTAATTTGCAGAAGCTCATCTTTCCATCAGCCCCCAGCAGATGAGTAATTTGTTATCGAGATCTACCTATGTCTATTATATATGGACATACAAATAGAAGAATTTAATTTTAATTTAGGTACATATTTTCTTGAATTTATTTCAGCCTCCAATTGATTAATTAAGTGACTGAAAACATGTATATAACAGCCAACTAAAAACTGAACTCGTATACATTCAGTTAATAACGTTTCAAATAAACCAACAAAAAAAAATACAGGGCTGTCAATAATTTCAAACCGGTTACTTACACATTATTTTGATTACCTTCTAAAATCCAAGATAGTACTATGGACCTATTAAAAAGCAACAGTTAAAATAAATGTAATCTCTTAACAACTGAAAAGTTCAATATCAAAAGCAATCATGAGATTGCTCCAGGGATAAGTTGCTTGGAGTCAGTACTCTGAAAATAAGTAAGGTAGATTAGCCAGGCTGGCTGAGCTGTTGTTAGTGATGATTCAAAAAGTCTTTCATGAAGATGGTGGGAATAGGCTGCTCTTGTTTTTCACTGGCTGCCAGTAGTCATTAGGAATAAAGAGTAAACAGCTGGGATCAACTGGAAGTAGAGATGCTCTAGTCACATACTCTGGGGGCTACATGTGTATGGAGAGGGGAAGTTGCTGTAGTGTCTCTCTTTAACACTGAAGGACGTGCCTATACTGAGAGGTCATACCTTCTCCTCACCCAGCTAGGTAACAGTGGTCCAAGACTTTCTCACTGTAGCTAACAAGGATTTACCCAACCCAACATGGGGGTTTAATTTTTAGTTGTGGTCTAACATCTTTCCAAAACTGTTTTATATCCAAATGGAGGGCACAAATTTGAAATTCCCTGGGAGTCCAGGCAGGTGTAAGAGTCTTTGTGGACAGATATGTTTGCAGGACTAGGCTACACTAGTTCCCTAGGAATTCCTAGCTAAAAGGCACAGGAACTGCCTCCGCAGGTACCCACTTTTAGGGATAGATTCTGTGGCAGAATGTCATCTCTGTCTCACCCCAAACTCTGCTATCAGGCTGCTGACCAATCTGACAATTTGCTTACCATGGTAACTGCAGAGGGTAGACACCCTGGACTCCATCAGCTTCAAGTAACCCTGAGTTGTAACCTGAGCTGGATATATTCCTGAGGGAAGGGGGAAACCTGCTCCCCCTGCCTATGTGACTGGCCTCACATACCTGGGTGGGAGCTTAAACTTCCTATTGTTCGAAGTGTGCCCGTCTGGCCTCAAACATCCTATCACGTGCCGCTCAGGCCCGGATGTTCGGTGGTGTTCGTCTGTCCGTCCCCGATGTTCCACCGAGTGGGTGTCTCCCTCCGGTGTAGTCTTTCCCCAATCTCGTCTGCCATGACTTTGGATCTTGTTCCAGTGGTGGGTGTCCGACCACCGGGGGTCTCTCGACTACAAAACGTCTGTCTGGTGATCTTCTGCGAGGCTCCACCTCCCCTCTACCTCACCCTTACACCCTGCCTTGACAGGTTTCAGATGTCCTTCAGGCCAGTTCCCCAACTGTTGAGGCCCCACGTACATTTGCAGAGATGGTCTTATTGGCCTGCAGGGCCTAACCCATGCCTCGCAGCTGCCTATCCTCCCCTCAGAGTGTAAACCACCTTTAGGTTTAAACAACACTCGGGCTTCACACACCCTGCACCACAACCCCTCCACTAGTGGGAAACATAAAATACAAACAAAAAAAAAAACCCGCTGAGACATTAAGAGAGGCCCGCTGCCCCCTTGTCACCTGCTCCCTTGGCCTACCCACCACCGCCAGGCCCCAGGTACCCAAGGCCCCTATTTGGCCCTAAAATGGGTCACAGCTGAACTGCAGGCTACTCCATCCTCCTCTTCACTCTTCGCCCAGCCTGTGGGTTCGCTGGACCTGCGGTGGTCCTTCTCCGTATGCCTGCCCCCACATCCCCCGTTGGGGTGGCCCTATGCCACTGGGGCCCATTTTCTGCAGCACCTCACGCTGCTTGTGCCCTTCATCTCCCACCTGGAGCACCTCCTCGAGCCCTCCAGAGCCCTCAACGGTACCATCTGGTCTGGCGTCTTGATATATGCTGGACCCTCCGGCTCCTTGGTGGTAACCCCTGGTGTTGAGAACCTCCTGCTCCTCTCTGCCTTCCAATCTGGGTCCCTGGTCCAGAAGAGATGACTCTGGTCCCTCGCTCCCTGAGCTGCCGCTGGCAGCATCTTTCCCATGGCGGGCTTTGCTGTGTCTTCCCATGCTGAGAGAAGCAACTTCCCGCTCTTTTCCCCCCCCATAGGGGCTCGGGGAGAAACTTCCCTGCTGGCGCTCCTGCGGGTCTTTCCCCCCTTCCTTGCCAGCGGCTCCTTTTATCCCCACCGGCCGGCTCCTGCGGCTGACATCATCAGCCGGTCGCAACTGTATAAAGACGTGGCTAATGAGCTGCGCAGGTACCACCTCCAGCTCCAGCTTTGCCGTGGATCCTGCTGCAGGTAAGAAGTTTTCATTTTCTTTTCTTTTACTTTTGTTTTCTTCTGATGGCTTCTGACCCCAGGGCTCCCTCCTGGCTCTTTGGGGTCTTCCCCTCTGTTCCTCCCCGTGACACTAAGCAATGACATCATGACTGGGAGGGGGCTAGAGACCCTACCAGTTTACCCAGCAACCAGTGATGCATTTCAAATTGGTTGGATGGAAGCCAACGGTTGCTGGCCTTCATTGAATCAGGTAAATTAGGTCATAAGGTCTATATAAACTAAGACTGCCCAGGAGTGGAGCAAAGCAGCCACAATGAGACATCTCAGAGAACCTGGACCATCCAAAATTCACTCTCTCTCTTGAAACTCATGATCAATGAACTGCTTGCCTCCAAAGGAAATCTCCACCTGCCTCTGGATGATACTTGTGAGTAAGCTACTTGACATCTAACTAAATATATAGCTTGCAGTAACACAGATGCGTAATCAAAGGCTACCATGCCACTGTTTGCTTTAAGGGATTTCTCTTGATATTGCTCTACCCTGTACCTTATTCCAAACCTACTCCTTGTAACCAATAAAGTTCCCCTTTGTACCTAGTATGGGAGACTTATTGGGAGAGGGTCTAGATTATGCCTTGGGGTCCCCATGGTTCAGCTGACTAAGGGAGACCACTATTTGTGCTTCAGACTCAGGGAAGCACCCCAAGTTCTTGCAGTGGGTCAAGGACCCTCAAGGACTACTAGGCCTGTGTTTCCCAGGGGGCACAGAGCCAAGATCAGTCCAGACCCTGGCTGGTGGTGGTGTTACCCCCAGGCTTGCGGGTGTGTTTCAGGAAGGGCATCAGCCGGATGTGAGGCACCCCCAGGGAGGCACTCAGAGCCTGGAAGGTGGTTGGGCACAGTGAGGCAGGTGGCTCAATGCAGGAACACCCCCTATTGGCCCACCACATATTCTATAAACTGGTCCCGTAAGATCAGGGCTTCAAGTGGCATGAAGCTAGTCCTTGGGAACAAAAGTGACTGTGTCAGTAGCGGTCAGGCAGCATCAACACCAGTCAGAGAATGCTGGTGATTGGCAGGATTAGCAGCAGGCTTATTTTTACATTTTGAACATAGGCCATTATTTTTTCTCTGATTATTAATTTATTGCCCTTTTCTTCTCCACCCTCTCCCTCACACAGAGGTGCTTGACTTGCTTCGTTCATCCATTCTATCTTCCTCCCTTCCCTCCTCTCTCCCCCCTTTTTACTTCCTTCTTCCCCTTCTCTCAGTTTCTCTCTCCTTCCTTTTTCATCACTCCCTTGCTCCTGTGTTGGTGCCACATGTGATAGCCTAAGCATATGCCTCAGTTAGGATGTTCAATTTGATGCTCTTAATGGGACTGAATTTCCTGGATATAACACCCTGTCCTATGAAAGGACCTGAAGCTGGCACCCCAAATCTCAAGACACCTGAAAATTTAGGCCTAAATTCTATTTTCTGAATCATAACTAGATTGCTTACATAGTACAGAGTGTACTATAAGTCTCTTCTTTTCCCCCTTGCTCCTTGCTTGTTTTACCTCTTTAATTAAAGTAGTGTTTGCTGAAAGCCTTTTTTTTTTAACAGGAAACAAAACATGTTATAGAATTATGGCTTTACTTAAGCGTTATTTTAACATGTGAAAATGTCATAAAACCTTTTCTTACTTCAGATACATAAGTAATTCCTGCTCTTTTAATAGGAAAGTTTTAGACAAAAAGTTTCAAATGCTTAAGATCAGCCTGAAATAGTCATTCTGTTTGTTCAGCTGCATGTATCACTGGAGGCCTGAGTTCACTGCATATCTAGTGCATTTATAAAGCCTCTCCACTTAAATTGCTTCTCTTTCCTTAGCGTGTGTTTTAATATGGCTGAAGGAGCATTTTTTTAAACAATAAAAGGTTCAGTTTAGATAATTCAGTGACTAGTTAGTCTATGAAAAAGCAAGTCAGGAAAAATAGGCCCATGTTCTTCCAAGGCTTAAAGGCAAGTTTCCTTCTTTTTTTTTAGAAAGAGTAATTTTGTAAGAGTTTTGTTCAAAGATTTGTGGAACTAAGCATTCATTATATGGGTATTTCCCATAAATTCTATACTCAAGAATAAATCCAGGTACAAGGCTTTTAGTGTTCTCATCTCCTGTTGAAGTCAATGGGAGTTGAGGTCACACACCATGGCACAGAGTTAATTCACCTGAGTGCAGCACTGGGAAGTAGTACACATGGAGTAGAACAATTCAGAGGTGTGCTGACTGGCACAGTAAAGGAGAGGTTTAGACAGACCCCAAATCACCTGGGGGATATCAACATAGGGGTGACAGAATGCTCAGCCTTGCTGTTGCGGTGAAATAAGTCCTCCTCACCTCTTCCTGCTCCACGTGTCAACCCTGGAGATGAGACATCATCGAGTTTTCTGCCCTAGGTCTTACTAATGATTTAGGTTTTTCTTTGGGAAGTAGAATTAGGCTCAATACTGTACCTGTAAAATATTTACTAGGTGTTTTGTTGATGATCCTTAAGCTAACATACCAAGAGCAGTTTGTAGAGATAGATTATGGGGGTTTGTAAATATTTGATACTTTTGCTCTGTTTGCTTAATATTTTTCATGCAATTCCCAAAATAATCCTAACTCTATAGAGTCCCTGTACTAAGAGCTGATAGGCTGCAGGTCCTATGAGTGTGAACAAGTACAATAAAAAGGAAAGTCAACATGAATCTTGGAAAGACAACAAAAGAAAATGTTTTCTTAATTACTTAGACTACCTTGGAAAAGACCTGTCCACTACATAAGCTCTTTTGCAGTTAAAACCAGAACTGGGTTCAGCTGAAAGCACTAGAAGACTCCTGGGTTTTGCAGTTTGGACTTATGTCAGGCTAAAACAACTTTTATTGCCCTTCACAATGTGAAGAGGCTTCCCAGAACTAAATATCAAGATGGTCCTGTTAATTGTGTACTTTAATTTGAGAGAGCTAAGTTGAAAGGTCCTGATTAAGCATAGCACTTAGAGATACGCTTAACCCTGACTACAGACTTGACTCACAGCTACTTCAATATTAATGTGCCACGTTAAGACACTGTCAGGTAGTTGTGACTGTGTGGTTAAGGCACCAGAGTAGCAATCTGTATGGGTCTCCTTAGATAGGTTTGAATTCTGAAAACTATGGATTCAACAGTGCAGTTGCCTTTTTTGAGCTGGTCTTTAGGCAGAGATCTGTCTAGAGTAGCGGGCTGGACTAGAGGATCTTGAGGCCCCTTTCAGCCCTATTATTCTATGACTGTTTTGGCCCTGAGACAACAAAACACTTAAGTCCATGGATATAGTTTAACCATGTAAGTAGTCCCATGGGAAAAATCAGTGGGCCTACTCAGGCTTACATATAAGTATGTGTTTAAGTGTTTTGTGGGATCAGGGCCAGAGTGTTTGGTATGTTGCAGGACAGCTCTTAAATCCTATGTTGAATCAGGGCCTAAATCAATTTCACTAGGCCTTGACATTCTTGACATTGCCGAATGCTGATCAGTCAAGACTTGTTCCCTTATATGGTGATAGCTTTATTTCAGAATCAATTGTAGACTGTTTTTAATATAATTCCGTTTCAATAAAAGATTTCAGTAACACTTGTGTTTCAGAGTATGAGATCTGATGGGCTTTACTTCACAGCACCCTGTCAATCAAGCTTTGAATGAAACATCCCTGCATACAAATTACAGGATAATGAAAACAGCACACACATTTAAAGAGATGCAAGGAATGCAGAGTACTGTTCAGCAGACCTATAAATGTCACAGCTATCTTGTAAAACTATTTTATACTGCCTTTTGTACTATCTGGCTCCTGTCTTCCTCCTTTTTTTAAATACTATGTACATAAAGTTTTGTCCATTATCCAGAGCAAACATAAACCTCTCACTGTTGTTTAAAGGGAAATTTTGGACCGAAGCAACAAAAGTCTAGAGAGAATTTATAGGCATGATTTTTTCTAACTTGCCCTTGCATCATTATACTAATAATTCAACTGAAGAGCAATTCAGAATTTTGCAAGTATAAGGCTGTCCAAATTAACTATCAATAAAAGTCTTTAATCCTTTTTATTAAAAGCATGCATAATCTCTTGCTTGGAAAAAAACATTCTGATCAAGTAGTGCCAGCATTTTGAAATCCTGAAAATTTGAGAAATACTGCTGTACCTGGGTCATTGTCTGTACTTTTTGGTACCCTTTAAGATTCTAGTATTTTGAACTTGAAAATTATTTAACATAAAGTACACTATTTACAAGGAGAAAAGCAGACAGACTTTTATTACTGTCTTTTTGTGAACATAAGATTGCAATTCAGGAAAACTAAGCCTAAACAAGTACAAGATGGATTTAAATTGTCAATCAAAAACAAATAGACTAAAATCTTATTCACCTGTTAAGTACAATAGACTACCAATGATTTACCAACTAACTAATTCATGAATGTTATAGCATTGTTAAAACATGAAATTAACTCAAAGTGCCTAGGAAGAACAATCAGTCACTTAATGTTTATACAAGACTTTCAAAACATAAAGCAAAACAGGCCAATTTTGATTTGTTTAGTCATGTTGATTTCTACAAAGAATGCTGTGAAGTCAATTGGACTACTCATGGAGAAAAGTACTTATCCTCATGAGTCACAGAGCACCAGTGGGGTGCTTGCCACTTAGGGATGTTGTAAGCTCTGTGGGAGCTTGTTGGCTGAGCAGCAGGAAATGCCGTTTTCCCTGCTTCCCCCTTAAAATGGAAGAAACCATTTTAAGGGGGAAGGTGGGTGTCAGAGCACTCATGGTGCTCTGCTACTTTAAGAACTGGCCCAGACAGCAAGCAGGTGCATCCCAGTCCTGATGAGTGGCCATCTTAAGACTCAGGCCAGCAGGGCTGGAGGCAGCGGTTGCTGCCTGGCACTAAGGAAGGAACATCTCCCGGCAGAGCAGCTGCTCCAGAGACAGCATGGAGGTAAGGGCAAGAGCTATGGGGTGGCTTGGAAGCTCCTGGTCCTGGGCATGACCTAAAACTGCACCCTGCTGGGATAGGGAGGCCTGGTGGTCCTGCCTGTGGTGGGGAAGGGCTAGCAAATGTCAGGTTCAAGGACCATCCCAGTGTAAGGCAGGTTGGGAGTACCTAAACCCCTGCCCCCACCACCCAGTGGGTTACTAGCAACATCAGCGAGAGTTAGAGCCAGGTATGTCTATGTGGGGCACCTGAGCCTGTTCAGTGTGCAAGACCCCAGTAAGAAGGAGATGAAGGCCAGGCACCCCCATGGCTGTCACCTGAGCCCTTTAGGGTGTAAGACCCTGGGGAGAGAAGGAGAGTTGTGGGCCAGGCACGCCAACGAGGGGCACCTCAGCCTGCAGGAGGTGTTTGGCCCCAGGTCCCAGAGAAGGGGGCAGAGTATGTGCCTCAGGGGAGGTGAAGGTGCAGAGTTGGGTGCAGAGAGGCACCTGAAGGGCTGTTTATGAGTAACTGAACCAGTTGAGGCCCTGCAAGGAGGGGGCATGAGTTGAGGTCCTGTTAACTTGGGGGGACTGAATTTGGCCTGTGGCCACAGGTACGCCCAAGGAAGATTGGACAGCAGCAGAGGAGAAGCCGCAGAGGAATAAGGGGGTGAGTTAGCAGCCCTGTATGGGGAACAGCTGTGGGGAGTTACCTAGCTATGAGACAGGGGCAGAGTTTGCACAGTATTTTGCAAACTGCCCAGCACTTGTTTGGATGAGGGTTGTGGGAAATGCCCAAAAGGCTGTGTGCTTGCTGCCTAGGGAGCGAAGGGAATCAAGCCCGAGGATCCTTTGGGGTAGGGCAGGGTGAGTGTAGCCCCGGGGAAAAGGAGGGGAGGTATGACTGAGGCCCAGCAAAGGCAGTATGAGAGAGACCGTGTGAGAGATGGTGGAGTGCAAGAGGCCTCAGTGAGAGGGAGGCAGTGAGTGTGGCCCATAACAGAGCAGGCCTCAAGAGCCCTAATACTGTAATGAGTTGGGCCTGGACTTAGGCCGAAGCTTTACACAGTTGTTAGAAACATCTGCGAGGCATGGGACATGTAAGGGGAGGTCAGAGCATGTACATAAGGCCCTAGACACCAGGACCCAGAAAGGGCAGCCTCATGCCTAATTAAGATTGCAATTACTTAACAGCAAGGCATGGCAGGAAAGATAGGCAGGCAACATGCCCAGAGGCAGTGGGAGCCCAGCGCTGTGGCTAGTTGGGGAGCTCCCACATCACCACAGCATCAACAGTATCAGAATTAGTCAGAGGTGCCAAGTACATGGAGTCCCAAGGGCCCTGGCCCCCTAGGGAAGAAGGTTGTTACCTGAAATGCATAAAACTTTCCACATGTCCATCACCTTAGTCCCACCCCACAGCAAAAAGAAAAATTGGAGCCTATAGAATCAATCGTTATATAATTAGTAAGTATTAATTCCTTGTAGCTTCCCTGGGATGTCAGTTCACACTACTGTATCTTGTTTAACTTGGGGTTTCAAATGGCTAGCCATTTACTAACACATTGTTGGAAAATGGCAGCTTTTTACAATTGTTTTTAGTAAGTTCATGACATTAGGTATCATTTTATTTCCTTTTCCCTATTATATACAGAAATAATTAGTGACAGATAAAAACCATCTGTTAGTTACAAGAAGCTAAAAAAATCAGAACCCACTTTAATTTTTACCTCTAACTGTTTGGACAAATATTTATACCTGTGCACAACATGCTTAGTTGTATATTACTAGTTGTGTTAGCTGTTAAATTACCCACCAGAGGGAGCTGATATAATCTAATAAATGTAAGAAAAATAGATGTTTTGCAAAGATAATACAGCAAAACTATTTTTAAAGAGTCATAAGCATATTTTTAGCAAATATAATTAGAGGAATGTAACCTTTTTTCCTCATTGGGAGTTAAATAAGAGCATCTTAAGATGTCTGTTTTTAGATTTGAAATTATTTTGGTAAATAATTTTGTGAATGATTCTTAAGCTGCAACCTACTCAAAAATAGCTTGTAGGAAGCAATGTGATAAGTAAAAATCAAGCTCTGTTCCTTAGTTTTGATCAGGCACATAACATGGCATTAAATTATCCAACTGAGGACAATGTTTAGCATTATAGTTCAATTCTTTATACTTTTTGTGGGTGTGACTCTTGCTTTCCATGAGCATCTTTTAACATTTGCTTAAAATGCAGTGTTTCCACTAGCAGTCTAGACAGCAGAGGCATTCATAATTCCACACAAAAGGTGTGTGAACACAAGGAAAGCAACTACATGTTTTTTGTTTGAGCAACTAATCATTGAAATAATTTGAGTTATTTACTCACCTCTACTTAGTTAAAAAACCTTACAGTTCACTTACTTAAATTTTCCGAGCATGATAGGGACAAGAAAGGGAACCTGTTAAGGTAAGGGGATAAGGCAGGGAGCGGTCTTAAAGAATAGAGCAAGTCTGCTTATGGGTGAACATGTAGGCAATCTTGATAGTGGCTCAGAGTTGAAGTACACCGGATTGTACTGGAGACATTGGATTGCACTGGAGACAAGAGTGTAGTAAAATATATATTTTAATACACGTTATGCTTACAACTATCTCAGTGAGTAACTAGCAGTGCTGATATATGCTTATTATTGTACCACTTTTATTATACAAGTAAAATTAAGGTAATAAAAGGGTGGATACATTTTTGCATTAGAAAGGTATACCCTTGCCCCAGTCTATGCATAGATTTTTGTATCAATATAACTATGTTAGTCAGGTTATAGTTATATTGGTACAATCCCTAGTATGGATGCAATCAGCCTGGTATAAAGGAGCCTTATACTAGTACTGATTATTCCCCCACTTCTTCCCTTTCCAGATGAGAGTAGGCTGTACTGCCATAAGCATCATTATGTGAGTGTAATTGTGTCTGTGTTAGACTGATACAGCTGTCTCAGTAAAAAACCCACTTAACCAAAAATACATTTAACCAAAATAAATATACCACTATAAAATCAACATGTAGACTTGGCCTATCTTTACCTTGAGAAAAGTCCATACAAAGTTTTCATATACTTTAAGTTAAGAATCATAAAGTACATATCCCACCAATACAAACCATAAAAAGCAAGGAAATAAGCAGTTAAGTCCTTTAACCACCTATTTACATTCCACTCATCAGTTCCTCTTCTAAATGTAGCTACTTCCCTTCCATCACTCACAGTTCTCATATCACCATATTCACTGAACAACCAACAGGCAGTTCTCACTCTGATCATATATTTAATACACCAACAGGCACACATCCTTATTTCAATTCCTTGTTTTCTATATTAAAAATTAATTGGTCAGATCAATCACTTACAACATACATCACATGTTCAAAAGTTGTTACACACATTAAAGAGAAAACTTATCTCACAGTCAATATTTGCAGCCTAATACCAGATCACATATAGGCAGCAATCCAAAACACCATACAGGACTACATCTAATTGTACTTTATGGAGGCTACACGGAGCCAGTATTAATCATCAAAACATATAATGATATAACTAGTGAACATAGCCACTTTTTTATGCTTCCTGTTGCTGTTCCAGATGAGGGTGGAGATATGTGGGCTGGGGGTGGGGGAACTGAGTTAACTGAGGTTCAGAAAGGGAACTGATGACAAGTATAGAAATGTTCAATGACTCATGGTTTGTCTCTTCCTTTTTACATTTTGAGTTGAAAGGCTGTGCAGTTTAGCAACCTTAAGTTGGACTTAATAGGGCTCTGTGTGAATGTGAATGCTTGGCCTCTTTCATTCAGACAAGTTAATAAACTTAATGTAGTCAATATGATCACTCGATGGTGGAGTGCCACCATGTGTCTGTTAATCAGAATGAAGGGTTTGGTCCCAGACACGCATTTTTATTATATATTTTTTTCAATTTTAGTTATTAGAATGTCAGTTTTGTAATTTTTTTGTGTGTTCAGAAAGATGTTGTTAAAAAAAAACATTATTAAGGTTGAAAAATCAAGCGCACAAAAGTTAGGAATGCCAGGATTAATGATGCCGGTGCAACTTTAATTTGACCCTCTTATGCACATGAATTGTAATAGAGGCTTCAAAGGCATAATCACATAATCTTTTTTCCACAGGATCCTAGCCTCATTTGAGGCAGAAAAGAGATGGGATACAGCTATTCAGTATGTTATTTTTTTCCCTTAAGGGCCTGAGACTTTATTTACCACATCCTATTTTGCTCAGACAACACAATTATTAATTTCCTCATTGGCGTTTCTACAGTGTTTATCTCAGTAGTATCTGAGGTCCTCATTTATCCTCACATCACCCATGTGAGATGTGGTATGGGGGTATAATCTTCCTTAAAAAAATTAATACATGGGGAACGGAAGCACAGCAATTAAGGTCAAAATAACCAAACTGAATACCCACTAATTCTGGGTGCTTAATTTGAGATGAGCTTGCCATCATTTTTCAGAATACTTGACATACATAGAACTTTCTAGGTTCAAGCATAGCTCTCAGCACTTTCTCAAATCTGATCCCTGGAGAAAATGCAAATACTGATCACCTGTGAAAAGCCTGGTTTCAGAGACTTGCCACAAGAGATGGTGGAAATGTCAAAATCTGCAGAACAGCATTCATAAGTGTTGTAACCACGAGACTGCCCTTTCTCTTCCTGCAATCCATTTCTTCATTCACTGTACACCTTCCAACTTCTGCAACAATGCGGTTGGGCTCCTACAGACAACAGCTTCTATTACTATCCTGGTTAATCCCCTGAGCATGTCCATTCTGGGAACTGAATGAGGCAGAGGTTGTGTGGAAAATATAGTATGTGATCAGGTAACTAAAAATTGTGTCAGATAGGTCAGCTCCTCATTCAAATGGCATTCTCCAGCTGATATGTTAGGAGCATACTGGTTCATGCCGGAGTACCTAACTGTAGAAGCATGAGAGCTATTACTGCCCAGGGAAAACGTGTAAGCACTGTCTGCTAGGGCTGTGCAGAATTTCACCGGCTGTCTTGTTTAGACACCGTTTTGACTCATTTCCAGCTCAAAACAGCAAAATTGAAACAAAACGAAGGGCTTTGAAAGAGCCTCAAAACAAAACAAGGCTAGTCGAAGCATTTCAAAAGTTTCAAATTTCGAAGCAGTCAGGTGGTGGGAGACAGGGGAAAACCAGGGCTGTGCTCCACAGCCCCATTTGGCTCAGCCAGGTGTGGAGTACAGCCCTGGCTCTCCCCGCCTCCCGCAGCCAGGCTGCAGGAAGCCAATCGCAGCACAGGGGAAGGGAACTGAGTCACTGGGGAAGGCTACTCAGTCCAATTACTCAGTTCCCCTCCCCAGCCCTACAATGGGGCTGGGGAAAGCAATTCAGCCCAGCCGAGCTGAGTTCCCCACCCCAGCGCTACGACCGGGCCAGCAGGGAGAGAGGGAAGCTAGCCAACAGCTTGGCAGCTTTGGGCCAGCCTGCGAAGTGGAGAAGCCTGGTTGTGGCAGCCACAGGGCTTGGCAGTAGCAGCAGAGGAGGAGAATGAGGGTGGGCATAGCTGCTGCTGCATTCTTCTTGTCGCCACGGTCATGGCGGTGCTCACAGGGCCATTCACAGGAGCAGCCGCTGCCACCGTTATGCTCCCACAGCGCCTGGCAGCCATGCTCTGCCTCCCCATGTGGCTGCTGGTACTGGGCCTGCACCCGCTCCTTCAGCCACTGCCATTGCTCCCACCACACCCACCTCCCCATGTGGCTGCTGTAGCCGCCTCCCCGTGCTGCCTCTCTGTACCGGTACCGCTGCTGGCTCCACACCTGCTCCTGCAGCCACCACCACTGCCGCCACAATCACTGTTGTTCTGACCACCATGGATGCTTCAGCCTGCTGCAGGGATGGTGCTGAGTGCAAGCAGTGCTTGGCCAGGGTGGTAGGGCTGCTGTGGCAGGGGCAGCCCGGTGGCAGGGGCAACCTGGCAGCAGCCACCCACCATTGTAACAGTGAGGCGGAGTGGCCCTTGCAGCACCCCTTGGGGCCACTGGTGTGGTTGTGGAGGCTGCAGCGGAGGAGGAGGATGAGGTGGGCTCAGCCACTGCCACCTCCTCCCTGTTGCCACGCTCGTGGTGCTGTGCTCTGCTTCCCTGCATGGCTACTGCTGTGGCGGCGGGCAGCTGCTGCCAGGCGATGAAGCCAGGCTGCCACCGCCACTACAACTCTGCCTCTGTGGTCAAGCACCACTTGTGCTCAGTGCCATCTCTGCAGCAGGCCAAGGTGGGCAGAACAACAGCAGTTGCAGTGGTGGTGGCTGCAAGAGCACATGTAGGGCTGGCAGCAGTAGCTGCACAGGGAGGCAGTGCAGGGGGGCACCACGGCAGCAGCAGCTGCATGGGGGGGGCAAACTACAGCATCCAAACACAGTGGGAGCACTGCAGCAGCAGCAGCCACTCCAGTGAGTGGCCCTGCAAGCGCCACCGTGAGCACAGCAACAAGGAAGGTGGCAGTGGTTGAGCCTGCTTCGTCCTCATCCTCCATTGTAGCCATTGCCACACCCCGCAGCCACTGAAACTACACTGGTAGCCCTGAGGAGCACCACAAGGACCACTCTGCTTCACATGGCAGGAAGGAGTGGGAGGTCAAGTTGCACCACAGCTGGCCCAAAGCCACTAAGCCATTGGCCAGCTCCCCTCTCCTTGCTGGCATCCTAGGCCAGCTCTATAGACCCCTGCCCGGCTCTGTGCCCCAGGACACTGGCATAGGCCCTGTGCTTCTGCATGCCACTTGCTTCCACTTCTCCCACCCCCACTGTTGCTTTCCCCACTTTGCTGCCCACCTGCCAGCTTCCCTGTACAGTCCCATACCCACACACACATCCACACAAACCCCCATACCCACACACCCACAGATCCCCATAAACCCCACACTCACCCAGCCATACTGCCTGAGACCCTTGCACACCCTACACAATATACAAGAGTAAGACTGCATTTTGAGCTATTATGCAATCACTTCTACATATACAGCACAAACACACAAAAATCAGGACAAAAATATATTTTTAATTAAATTAAAATATATTATTATGGGTGTTTGATTTTTAGTATTTTTTTTCCCCCCTCTACGATGGCAAACCCTTTTCCCCAAAGGAGTACTTCCAGGGGCAAGGGGACGGACTTCTGGTGGCAAAGGTCAGATGTTAGGGGCAGGACTTCCAGTCCCAAGATGGTGACCATGGGACAGGGCACCTGTCAAGGGATGGGGCTACCCATGCAGCCCTCAACCGCTTGCCAAAACTCAGTAAGCGGCCCTCTGCCTAAAATAATTGCCCGCCCCTGAAGTAGACTGTACTAGCCAACACTCTAAAAAAAAAACGTTCTAAGAAGTTTCCAAAGATTATAAACTCACAGTAAAGCTGGAACAGCAAGATATTTCTGGAAAGAGAAACAATTGTAAAAAAAATTGCAACTTTTCCTGACGTTTTACAATATAAAATCATTGAGAATTGGGAGTTTCATGATTGAATGAGTCATATCCTTGGTAACTGGAATACTTAAAATAAGTGTACTCAGCACATGTTACGTTTGCAAAGAAATGAGTAAGTGGTAATTGGAAATGGAAAACCTAGAAGTTATTTTTAATGTCCATTTTCTTTTCCCAACATTTTTTTAATAACCTAGCCTAAAGTAATGGTATTTATGTCACTATATAGTTTGATCTCTTTAGGCTGAATAACCTGCAAGAAAGAATACATAGCTAGATAGATAAATCTACAGATGTAGCTATATCTATATTTATATATATAATGTAGAATTCTAATAGAATATATATTCTGTGTGTATATAGATCTAAATATCAAGGTCATTAAGGTCAAATTTCATTTTTCTCTAATTGTCTTAATTTTTTTTATAGAGCATTTTGTTTTACTTTTTCAGCTACCTCTGTTTGATTTTACTCAGTTTACCTGTGATGAATGTCCTAGAGTCACAATTTGCAGAAGCATAAGCATTCTTGCTGATAGACAAGTAAGTAAATAAAAAAGAAAGCTATTTGGACTGATAAAAAGAAAAAAAATGTTAGCAGATTAACCCCCCCCCCCCTAAAATAATTGATATCAAAGATCCTGATTGTAAGAGCTCCAGGTTTATCCTGAAAAGGGACCCCACATTTGTACTATACCAAGTGCAAGGAGAAATAAGGAATTTACACCTGGGCATTCACTCAGGAGCTCCCTGACATCTATAGGGTTCTTCTGCTGATACACACACATATATGCACACAGAGAAAATATCTATCTATCTATCTGAATTCTAATAGAATATATATTTTCTGTGTGTGTGTGTGTGTGTGTGTGTGTGTG
>NW_017729032.1:220023488-220040752 GCF_001723915.1 Gavialis gangeticus
TGCTTAAAATTGGCAGCGGTGTGTGTGTGTGTGTGTGTGTGTAAAATAAATAAATAAGTAAACACATATATTAGAGGTGCACCTATACATCAGTCCAATATCAGATTGGCCCTGATATAAAGAAAATTGATTATATTGGAAATTGGCCTGAAGTGGCCGATAATTTGGCCAATAAATGCTCATGTATGCGTGCAGCCATAGCATAGCATGCAGGTAACGAAGAACACAAGCCTGGCAGCTTAGAGAGCTGTGTTCAGCTGGTAAGTCTGGTGTGGTGAAAGGGAAGCGGGGAGGGAAAGGGCATGGTGGGGGCAAATCAAAGCCCCCTGTGGTGAGGGAGGGAGTGGGGCTGGGGCTAGGGTAGGTACTGCCCAGCCAGGGTGGGGCAGGGCAGGTGCAGGACAGAGCCACAGCTCATCCAAGGGGTGTGGGAGGGGCAGCTACATGCTGCTTGTCTGGTGGCTCTCCCACCACTGCTCCTGCCGCTTAGCCCCAGCCTACAGCTGCAGCCCACCCTGCCCCACACCGTGCAGATCTGGGGGGTATTCCCCTCCCCGCCATGCCCTCCCAGACAAGTGGCAGGAGCAGCAGTGGGATGGCCGCTGGGTGAGCAGCATATAGCAGCGGGAGCCACCCCCCCTCCCCTTGTCCCCCCGGACAACCCATGGTTCCATCCTGTGCCCACCCTGCCCCAGCTGAGCAGCACCTACCCCAGCCCCACTCCCTCCTTCACCATGGGGGTGTTGATCTGCCCCCCCCCCCCACGCCCATTCCCTTTCATCACAACAGACTTACCAGCTGGACTCAGTTGTATCGGAAATTGGATCAGCATTGGCAGATATGCCTGCATAAAAATCAGCTATTGCTTTCAGCCCCCAAAATGTCTATCGGTGCACCCCTATATATATATACATACACATACATATATATATACACATTCACTCTGTGTGTGTGTGTGTGTGTGTGTGTGTGTGTGTATATAGTTTCATAGTTGTTAGGGGCTGGAAAGGACCTTACATATCACCGTGCATGTATATATATATATATGTCTGTGTACATACATACACACATACTTGCACACATACAGATTTGTAAATTTAGATACCTTTTCTGTCAGGTAAGTCTTTTAGCCTGTGATCTCCCTTAGACCTTAATCATGCATGGGGATCCACCAAAGCAGATGCCCAATGTATTGGGACCAAAATCTTTGCTTTAATCTACTCTTTTACCATTACAAAAATTGCATTTGTTAGATGTTTGAAGTCAAAAGTCATAAAATGTAAAGCCTCATGGGGCAGTAGGCATATGTATGGTCTGAGACAGAAACTAGATTTTAACATTTTTGGAAGTGAAATACCACATTAAATCACATTTTAAAGAATTGCCTAAAATCTGGTAAATACAGAATTATGCTTAAAATGGAAACTTTTAATAGAATAGTGTAAGTCTTAAATACTTAAATAATATAATAAAAGAACACAAGCCATGTGAATTTGCCTTTTTAAGTACAAACACATATATAAAACTAGGATAGAATTTTTACATAAATGATTAATTCAGAATACATCAATCAGCAATGTCATGTAGGCTTGGGTGATATCCAATGAAAAAGCCAGCATGTCAAGATTAGAGTTAGCACTATGAAACAGCAATTAGGATCATGATTTAATTTTGTTTTAAATCAGTTGGTAGAAAAAAACAAACGTATCCATTTCCTTTCAAAGCTACCCCAATTACATCATACTCTCCACAGTATGAATGGTTCTCTTGGTATCTCCAGTTTTTCACATTTCAATTTAGTTTCCTTACAAATGGATTTTCAAAGGTCAGTTGCATCTAATTTTGTTCTGCCTCTCTCATGAGAAGAATTCATTTTTCTCTAATTCTCTTAATTTTCTTTATAGAACATCTTGTTTTTCTTTTCTAACACCCTCTGTTTGATTTTACTCAGTTTACATGTGATGAACTGTACCAGTAATGATATAAAATAATTGATATCAAGGGTCCTGATTTGAAGAGTCCAGGTTTATCCTGGAAGAGGACCTCATGTTTGTACTGTACCAAGGGCAGGGAGAAACAAGGAATTTACACCTGGGCATTTGCTCAGGAGCTCCCTGACATCAGAACATTCATGGCTTAGGGGAGAGGAGACCTACCTGTGGCATGCATACCACAAGAGGTTTGGGCAGTGTCTGTGGGCACGTCTACATGTACTATTAATGTGATATTGCTTATTGTGCAGTAAGCCTTCCCTGGGAGCATGTCTACATATATACCTTGGGAATAAATCTACTCCCAACAGGAGCAGCCTGGTACAGGACTACTCCTGCCCTGCTCTGCCCCTCTGCAGCTGCCAGGGGGAGTTCCAGGTTCCCCTGGGGTTCTATTCTGTGGAGAGGAGGGGGAATGGGGCCTAGTCCTGATGCACATGGGGCCAGGAGAGCTCTGCCAGATGCAGTGGCAGCTGTCTTCTGGCCCCATGCACATCAAGCAGAGCTCTCCCAGCCCCATGCACATTGGTACACAGAGCTGCCAGCCAGAACTGTGCCCAGCAGGGCATCCTCACCCAACAAGGGGCTCATCGGGAGCTGTACTACTGGGGCAACTGCCAGTGAGAGCCCTACTGGGTGGGGTATCTCTGCCTGCCATGGAGCTTGCCAGCAGCTGCTCCACATGCAGGACAGTTGCTGGTGATCCCCCAGCTGAATGGGAAAGCAGAGAGTTCTCCAGTCCCAGTGCTGCTCAGCTCCTGTCTCCTATGGGGAGCTGGGAACCACACAACACTGGGATGGTGGGGACAGAGAGTGACCTTGTCCTAGTGCTGATCAGCTCTCGGCTTCTGCAGGGAGCCAGGAGCTGGGCAACACCAGGACCAGGGACAGAAAACTCTCCACTCCCTGCCCTCCCATCTTGGGTGGCCCCTCGCTGCTGTGACCGACTGACAGCAAATTTGCTCCTGCTCAGCATCTACACAAGTGCAACTCTGTAGTAAACTAATTTATCTCATACTAAATGCCACACACATATAGATAGTGATGCTTTACTGCACAGTGGACTAATCTACTACACAGTAAAGCATCTTGTATAGATATGCCATGTATGGCACATGGCAGATCAGGGAAGGAACAGGCAGTACAGTGGCAGACTGAGCAGAAAGCAGAGCATCAGATTAGGTAGGGAATACTAGGGAGGGAGCAGAAAGTAGAGCAGAAGATTGGGCAGAGGAAGTGGGTCAGAGTGGCACTAGGTGGGGGTATGGGGCTAATTTGTGTCATGCCTGCCAAAAAGTTTGGTTCCGAATGACTTAGGGAGCCATATTTCCTAACCACACCAAACCCAAATGTCAGAAACTGAGGTCCCAAGGCCTCAAGACTTTTCTGCCTGACTTTGGCTCTCCCCCAGGTCTTTTTTATGAGAGTCTGACATGAGGCTATTTTGCATGTTGTATGCCTCATATGTATGGCTGCATTTTGGAAGTGAAACTTTTTAGGTGGATAAGGATTTCCTGGAAAGCCAGTTTACACATAAGCATAACCAACTCAGTTAAGAAACAGAAGTCAGTTTTTGTCTATTTGGACAATTTCCACTGAGTTTAAGATTACTCTATAAAAGAATATGAAGTCAGATAATGGATTTCTATTTGTGGTTTTGTGCTGCTAAATTTTTGTGGAATTATAGAGTAGTTTAAATTCTTGACTAAACTAATGTGGAAATATACAACTGTATTTAATAAAGACACTAGTTATTTTCAAAGTCAGCAGGGAAATGTGCAAACTCTCTTGTTTGTTTTGTAAGCCTTAATTATTAAGTTTGAAATATTTTTCCCCTTGTTTTCTGAAACAAGTAAATTAAATCATTGAAGAATAACTGACTTGTTCATTTTTGAGTGTAACCTCACTGCAGACAAGACTGTAAAAGATAAATGAATGCGAGCCTAGAATTTGGCACTAGATTTTTAAATTAGGCATATTTCATGTGTGAAGTATCTTTTGTCATTTGTATAAGCCAGATCCTATTCCACCTAGTAGATGCCTAAGCCAGGACCTGTTCTTCTGTGCTTATGTCCCTGAAAATGTTAATGCAAAAGGTGGATGAGTCCCCTTAATGTTCTCTTCTTTCTGTGGTTTAGTCTTAAGGCTAAGATGATAGCATGTTACAAAAGTAGGTTCCGTATTGTTTTTTTCAGGTACTTGAGCAAGATAGACCTACATTGCTAGACATACAACATGATAGTGCCTGCGCTGCATCAAAGCACAGCATCACATTAGGCAGGAAACACAGTGCTGGAAGCAGAAAGCAGAGCAGCAGCTTTGTCAAAGAGCACAGAGCAAGAAGCAGAAAGCTGAGCAGCAGACCTGGTCAGGAAAGGGAATCAAAGTGGTATGTGGGGAGGGTGCAGGCCTAATTTGTAGGGGTCAGACAGGTTAGCCCCTGCTGCTCTAAGGTTGGTACATGCTACAATTGTGAGATAATGGTTTGTTTTAAAGGAACGTCCGGAAGAAAACCGTGATTCAGCAAGTCACAATTTCCTTTCCTGTCTCCCTGCTGCTCTGGGAAGGGATTGAACTGTGCCAGGTACAGACCGAGTATAATGTATTGTGTGACCTAGTGTGCTGTGGGGAGGATAGAAGTAAGGCTCCCTGCATTCCCTGCCTCATCCTGCTCCTCTTCTCAGGGCAGGGGTAGTAGCACCCAAGTGCACCCAGTCTGCCCTCTTACCTATGAGATGGTTAGCCAGTGAAGGGATGTAAAGGAACATCTGGTGTTTGCTGAACTAACCAAGTTGTAATTTGGTGCCATGGGACTTAAATGGGAGTTGTCTAGGTTACTCCCTTTAAAAACCTGGATCCTAGATGAGCAAGGAGATTCAAAGTTATGCTGACAGTGCAAGTCTTAACTTCCACTATTCTTGACTTTTGAGAATTATGAACATAACCTTACTGGCACGTTAGCATTAAGTTTGTGTTTAATTCTAATCTCACAAAAATGTGACACACTGTCCTTTGGATAAAGCAGAAACACAGCGAGGGTTAATGAAGTGCAGGTCATAAAATTAGTTTTGTGTATTCACTTTTAATGAAAAAAATACCATATGAATAGAAATGGAAGTATAACAAAGACTCTTAAATTGATTTAGGAAAATACAGTGATAAATAGAGCAAGGAAAACAATCATTTTCACTCCCAGTTATCTGTATATCATTTAACTGCTCAGTCCCTACTCAGTCATTTATGCTCCAAAACAGCCTACAAAATATAGTTTTACTGAAGTATTCACAGTTAAAACCATAAAGTCTTATTTATTCACCACTGTAGTGTCCATACATTATTTTTACATTTCTTGCATGCCAAAAAGTACAAGTGACTTTTAAATAGAAATGAATCTCTAACAAACCATACAGTGGAGGAAGGAAAACTTGATTTCATCTGTTTCCTTTCCATTTCATAACTTATAAATTATTACTGGCAATGTGCTTATTTGATCAAAATTATTTTTGTAAGCTACTTTTTCTTTAATGTGCAATATCTTGGACTTCACTACCAAAACCAAAGCTGCTGTTGTCACAGTGCCAATTAATAAGGACATAGTTTTTACCCAGAACCAGGAGGTTACATTTAGGATAATTTCCAAACCCTTCAGGCATGAAAAAATAACAACAACCCCCCAAAACTAAAATTAAAACACGTCACAGCGTTCCATAGATTAACACTGCCCCTTGTGTATGGCTTAGTATGGTCCAACTCCTAACACAGAGACTATTTATATCAGTTTCTAGTGTGTCTATATTTTCTTAAATTGAAAGAATATCTTTAGAAAAGAAATCCGATCTACTAGAACATATAATGGGGATAGATATACTTCAATTATGTTACTTGAAATAAGATAGCCATTATATAATGAATAAAATATCCATTATAGTAAGCTACTGGCTGGCAAACGTTAAATTAAATATAGACTTTTACATATTCTGTATTTGTAGTAAAGTATTACAGCATATTAAAGAGAACCTTTTTTAAAACCTCCTGGCCAGCACAAAACAAACACTGGATTTCACTGCCCCATAATAGGTAGCTGAGAGTTATGAAGACCCCTGTCTCTTTTGGTACTGTATTCTAAGCTTTTCCAGTTGTTCTACACACTGCGTCTGGGCCAGCTTCAATGTCCGATTCTCTTCTGTCAGTGCTGCATACTGCTCAGCCAGCTGAGCAGCATCCATGCTCTCCTTTTCCGCTTGTTCCAGTCTGGCAATCAGCTCTTTTCTAATGATTAAGAAAACACGAAGAGTAAAAGATGAACTATGTCATACATGGGATATGTGAAAGGTATTAAAGCAGATTTGTTTTCTGGGTTGCATTATTCCAGACCAGTGACTCTATGGATTTAGGCCCTGACTCAGGAAAGTATTTCTATTCAAAACTGCACCTAGTCCAACCTATGTTTAATTTCACTCTATGGAACTGCCATTTACCTGCCTAAATTTCAGCAGCTTCCTTAAGTGCCCTTCCTGAAGAGAGACTGATTTAAGCATACACTTAAGAGATTTCTTGTGTTTCTTAGTAAATTAGATTTAATTAGCTCTTCCACTGCAGAGCTTCATTTGTAGAGTGCCAAATCCTATCTTTCTTTGACAAATAAGATGAACTGGATTTGGCCCTGAGGACTATGCCTAGTATAGGTCTTTTGCAATGTCATTGCTCAGGGAAGAATCTTGGGACCTAAAACAGAGGTTTCACATCCCATTTTATGCCCTGTAGTTCAAATCTGCTGGGATCCTCTTTGCACTTAGATATAGAAAGACTTGGCAACAGATTCCTCAGTAAAGATCACAGCAGCCTTCTCTAGACCTTTTTCGTCCAGTTTTTTCATAGAAGCCTTCATAACATTTGGAACAAGTATAAGGAAAGACCCTGCCAAGGAGACAACTACATAAACGAGGTCCCCTCTGAATATGGATTAAAGGATGTGACATAAGAAGGACTAGAGAAATTGTTTTCAGATGTTTAAAACTTCATAAGAGTGAAAGTATTTCAAGTACAGTGAGCAAAATCTTTGCTCCTTTCTTCCAAATTACTCTGCATGTAATGATAGACTAAAACAATGTAAAACTTTCCCCCACTCTAGTATATGTGCTTCTGACTAATTTTTAAAGACATTTTCCATGTTTTTTAAAATCAGTTTGAACAGCCATTTTTAGTTTGTTTGCCCCACCTTTTCTGTTCAAACACCAGTCTTCATAATGAGGAAGAAATGTACATGTTGAGGCTTATAATTACTGATCAGCCAGTTGTAACATTATCTAATTATTTAATTTTAAATGCACAACCAGCTCGCTCCCTCCAAATCCCATTTATTTCTTCCTAGATATTAATTTATTTCTCTAATTCTGAAATGCTTTCTCTTCAGTAGCCAATCTAGTATGAGATGAGTGCCCTCAACTCTTCCTAACCTCAGTAGGAGCTGAGCATGGATGAACAAATTGTTAATGGGCTCAAGCTAATTAGCAAAGCAGAATATTAAGTTTTTTTTCAATAGAAGACACATTTGGAAGTGATGGGATTTATGTTATCTGATCTGACTTGGTCTGCTAAGTACACATGCAATTTAGATGGCCCTTTCTCTTCATCCCAAGGACAGAAGTGTATCTCAGCAAGAAAACTACGTATGTGTGTGTCAGATATGGAAGTCCTATTTCTCTGTACTTTGGTTGATTTTGCAGCCATTAGATGGTGAGTGTTGCAGTTACGAGGTCTCTGACCCCTCTTAATTTCTTCTCATCAGAGATGAGAGGTGTCTTGGACTGTACCATGCTGCTAGTCTTGAGTCCCAGGCTGCTACCTCCAGGACAGAGTCATAAGGTTGCAGGGCCCTATGCAGTATCAGTTGTGATTGCATCAAACAGGTCTCACATATGTCTGGCACCTATTATTAAGTCAATTATTTCTGAGAGCAATGACAATGGTAAGCAGTGACCAGATAGCTTCATTAAAGCAAAATGAATATACACATGATCTTAGCCTACAAGAGGCTGAGAAGCCTCTCTTGTTTTACTTAAAAGCTTCTTTTGTGTTACTTAGAACAAAAACTTTAAAGAGAAGACAAATCTTAAAGCAATAAACTAAACCAGTGATTCTCAACCAGAGTGCTGAGCACCCTCATGAAATTCTCTGAGGGTGCTGCAGGAAGTGTAAGGAGATAAGCAAGATGTGAGGAGACAAGCAAATAAAGGCAAAGTTAGGCTCTTCCTGTCTAGCTGCTCCCCCATCCTGACTGCCTTCCCCCTCTGCATGGAAGTAAGCGCTGTATAAATAAATTAGTTTTTAAAATGGGGGGTTTGCTCAATTCACAAAAGTTATGGAGGGTGCCTTGAATCTGACAAGGGATGCCTTGAGTCTAAAAAGGTTGAAAAGCACTGAACTAGACAATACTGGTATATACATGTACAGCTTACCAGGTATCTAACTTGTCTTCCACATGGCTTCTTGATAGGTCTAAATTTCTTTTATACCTTCCTCCCCAAGAGCTCTATGGTCTGGCTAGCTTGGTCTGTTCTTTTCACTCACAAACCATTTCTTTTTCCCTCCTTCAAGGGAAATCATCTTTCATAGCTGCAAAGTCCTCCTGGTCATTTAGCTTCCCAGAGAGTAACTCACTTTGTAACTCTTCATAGCCCTGTAATCTGTTATTTATTCAGCCCCGCAAGGACAAGGCTTGCAATTGGCAAAGGATGTAAGGCTCCTGAAGCTGATAGCTTTGTCCAACATTTTTAAGTATGCATGGGGCCAATGTATTCTTCTAATGTATTCTTCCAGAGCTTCCTCCTATTAAGCTAAATTAATGCATTCATACAGGAAAGTCTTATAATCCTATATAAAATACCTTCCCCTCACAGACCAGAGTATTGCTAAAATAATTGTATCTCAGTTTTCTAAATGATGTAGCAACTACACAACAATCACAGGTGGGCCCTTATGCACCTGCATGGTTCTACTTGTGAGCAGACTCTACAATTTGGAATGATTTACCTTGTTGTATGTTTTATTTTAGCTTTCATTTTTGATAACATAATTTTGTTCATTTTTGTTTTCATGCAGCTACGGTTGTTGTAATGTCTAATGATTTACAAACCTGCTGTCCCAAATCTGTTTCCTACAAAGGCAGTAAGGAGAGAGTGCAATACACCCACTGGGCACATCTACATGTGCCATTAATGTGCAGCAATAAACTCCAGAGCTTATTGCTCCACAGTTTATCACTCCTGGGACACTCCCAGGCACACCGTTTACATGAATCAGAACAGCTCTGGCTGGCAGGGGCCCCCGAGGAGGTCAGCCTACCAGCCCAGGGCTGCTCTGACTGCACTCAATGGGCTGCGGGGGGGCTGGCTGGGGCATGAGGGTGCTTCTGTGTGGGGCTAGCTGGCAGGCAGACCCTGCACTGAATTACCCTCGTGCTATAGCCAGTCAGTCAGCATCAACACGTGTGCTACTTTGCATGAAAAAAAACTCTACAGTACAAGTACTACCCTGCCACAGTTTCCTGCACCCCAATAGGAGCACACATGTAGATGCTGAGAAATTTACAGCACAGTTAAATAGTCAACTGGACAGTAAACATCTTGTGTAGATGCACTCACTATGGTACTTTTAAGTTACTGAAGGGTTCTTCAACTTGGGAGATGCACTTGCTGTTGCAGATTTCAGGCTCCTTTACACCAATGAGGCAATGCAAAGCAGTTAGAGCAAAAGATAGGAGCCTTTATCTTTCTGTTTGCCAGGTATAACTATAACAAATCATACTTAATTTCTCAGAGGCTTTTGTCTAAAAAAGTTTCAATTATTTTTTTGTTTACCAGAATTACATTAACAGTGGCAGTATCATAGCCCATGAGATGCAACCAAGGCGCGATGATTGCTAGTTGAAAGAAAACTTTTACAGTATTTTTAAAAGCACACTGTTAGTGACCGACTCATTCCTCTTCTCACTGCTAAAACCAGTTCTAGAAAAGGCAAGGATAAATCAAGCAAACTGTTCTTATTATGAAAGTCACACTTTCCTCTCTGAGGCTGCTACCAGTGGGAATACTGCCTACCTAAAAACTTCAAGATCTTGTGCAAATAAATGTTATGGATGAAACGCTCCAGTTGTATCCATTTAATTGTTTTAAAAATGTTAGTCCTTTGAAACTTCCTTTCTTCAATGTTGTCTCTTGGGGCTAAGAGAGAATTTCCACCAAATCTATTATTCCATTGGTTGTGATGCTAGACTGAAGGCTTGAGCTTCTACGGGCTACCAGCTGCTCACTTCTGAATGTTCCAGGGACATTGCTTCAAATGTATTCTTAATTGCTTTGGTTCTTCAGTTATACAAAGAAAAAGAAACTGAACTGAATATTCAGTAACCAGCATCTGAGAAAAAGCTTCTACTTGTACTATTTTAGGAAAAATACTGGCACTTCTGAAAGTCAAGCACTAGTTACATCTGCTAGACTCAGGTCAGGAGTAGTGCACACAGACATTATAGATCTGTAAATGAAAACCTTGCAATGCCTTCAGCAAGAGAGGCTTTGAGCAAGTATCTTTTCCAACCTCTTCTACAAATACAATTCATTCCGTGTCAATGATGTTGGCTGGAGATCTGATTTCTTAAACCAGCTTAAATAAGATAACTAAGATCCATTTAAGCCTTCTATCCCCACTTGTTTATTCCTGGGCTCCTTCCCTCCTCCCTACACTGCTCAGCCCACACCCTAGATCATCTCTCCCAAAAAGCGACTCCAAGCTCCATTGAACTCAGGCAGTACAAGGAGCTGTCTGCCTCTGAGTCAGCAGAACCTACTTATTCTTTTCCCATCAGGATCAACACCTGTTAACAGGTGGGTTGATGTTTCAGACAGATACTAGTAGCCTGTTACAGAGGCCTAAGTTTAGAACACCAGGGAACTGCTAAATGTTATGAATGGTACGGTTTATGAAGTCCACAAAAAAAGATGAGGCCACCACCTAAATTTTGCTTGTGACATAATCCAGAATTTGAATTAGGCTTTCAGCGGTTAAAGAATACCACACTAAGCTCTTGCACCACCTAGCCTTTTGTTATGGACTCCTAATACATAGATCTAGGATTGTGCAATCAGTGTTTCCTTTAAGCAGCTACACTGTGTTTAAATATTAACAGAACTGATAAAGCATTTTGTAATATGTTGCCAAGCTACTTGAATCTATGAGGAAATCTGAAATGTACTTCTTCAAAGTACATGTTCATTTTTTTCTGGGAACAGTGTTGTTTTACATGGCAAAAATGCAATGAAATGCAAATCCTACAGGACCAAAAAGAGAAATGAAACAAACTGGCGTATTCTTAATGAAAAGGCCTTTATTCTCACTTCTGAAGTAAAAGCTACTTCTGTGGAAAGTAGAGATGGCTTTTTATTTCATTAACTATGAATAACAATTATAACTGCAAAGACCAGATAATTCTGCTAAATCTTCTTGAAGAAATGAAGTAGAGAAATTTGCATAGAGATGGATATTACCACCCAGGTATTAACCTGTAATCGGGGTGGTGCTGGACTGCTTTTGCTGTGTGAGCCTTATTTCAAGGACAGCTGACATCAGGGTCATATGCTTGTTGTAGCACCCTTTAAAAAACTGTCACTGGTTGAAGGCCAGTGCCTTAATACTACCAGTTCATTCATCATTTTGGGGTAGATTTCAGCACAGGGGGACCTAGAGAGCAAAGAATTGTAATTAATTGGCTTCTCTTTGGGAAGAATGCTCCCTTTACATAATCAAGCAACGGCCAGCAACAATATGGTTTATGCTATGTAACAGAGTCCATGATACAGCAAATTACAGCGTGCCAGAAATGAGCAGTTCCAGCACCTCAAGGGTGAGTGCTGACAGCGTTATAGAACAGGCTGACCACTCAGTTTTTCATGCTTAAAGGCCATTTTGCACAGGTACAAGAAATACCCAAGATGCTAGTCAATGGGTAAATGGAGCATGTGTAATAATCAGCAGAATATAGTCAGTGAGTTTGGCTTACAAAGCTCCTTTTGGAACATCCACAAGTACCTCAAGAAAGCTTACTGAGGAGAGACAGAGGTCTTTAGTGAGCTATTCTTGCTTCATTTGCTCAATGCGCAGCAAGGGTCAAAAAAGTAAGAAACATGTTAGGATACAGAGGCATGAGCTAGGAGATAAATAGTATGTCAAGTATAAGTTGCTATTCCATGCACCAATGCTGCAGCCTCACCTGGCATATTATGTGTCATTTTGGGGACCCTGTTTGTAGCAGGGAAAAAACATTCATCTGAAAAGACTGAAAATAAGGAATACAGCTAGGTGACATGTAAATAAAATAATGAATGGTAAAGGGAAGAAGAGAGGATAGTTGGGGATTATTCAGTATATATAGAATATGATTATCATGGAGTATATCTAGCCTGGATTTTAATTGGCATTAATTTACTCCATAGCGGGTGCGACGAGATGTTTACTGTGCAGTAGACCAATTCACTGCACAGTAAACATTATGCGTCTACGTGTGCCCCTGTTAAGATGGAATAAACTAATTTACTCCACAGCAGGATAGTACGTGTTGATACAAGTACTATCCTGCTGCAGAATTTTTTACTCAGCAGCAGTGCACATGTGGATGCTGATATGGCTGCCTGGGGCACAAGGGTCCTGCCAGCTAGCCCCGCACTGAAGCATCCTTGTGCCCCAGCCAGCCCCTCCACAGCACACTGAGCTGGGGGAAACAGCCCCAGGATGGCAGGCTGACCCCTGGGCTCCCTGCCAGCTGGGGCTGCTCCGACCCAGCTCAATGTGCTGCTCTCCTGTGGCTATGTGTAAAAACGGGCCTGGAAGCAATACAATTCAGTGTGATAAGCACCAGAGTTTATTCAAGCACACTAATATACACATGTAGACATACCCAGTAAGGAGGTAACGAGCAACTGAACACACAGTTGGCAATATTTAAGCACCTAGAAACTAGATGTTAGGGAACCCAATCTGCCTTGAGCAAATGGCTACCCTGGGATGAAACTGCCTAGGGAAGCAGACACATTTACAGACATGTTCTGGGAAGTGGGTGGGGCAGTGGCTTTAATTAGTGCAGCTCCAAGAACTGCTTTAATTAAAGCACCCGGAGCATCACATGTATCAGCATCTCCACGCTGAAAAATGGGGGGCTTAAGTGCCCCACCCCATTTTTCAGTGCAGGGATGCTGAAACACATGACACAAGTCTGCTGGAGTACTGTAATTATCATGCTCCAGCAGACTTGATTAATTGAGTCTGCTTCAACATGCTGTAATTACAGGACATCAGAGCAGCCTCCTTGCCCATGTATAGGAGTCCATTATATATTCTATGTAGTAACCTGTCCACATAGTAAAGTTAGGCAGAAGGCAGGACAGGGTGCCATTTGTGGTGTCTTCCACCTAACTTAAGACTAATTTGGCCAACTAAAGTTGCTCTAAATTTTTCAAGCACTAACTTTACCCTGGCTTTGACTTATGTATCTGGACTGTGCATCATTCATCAGTTCTGCTTTTACTAAATAGTAAAGCCCATTTACTATTCAATAATCATGTAATGCATCTGCCACATGAACAAGATATTCAATTTGATGGAAAGAGAGCAGATACAAAACTGATCAAAGCACCCTTTTTTTTTTTTTACCCACAAAATTAATTTGTGGAACTTATTGCCACACGACATCATGGAGGCCAGGCACTCAGGAGGCATCATAACAGAACTGAATGTTTATATGAATAACAAGAATACCCAGGTTTATAATAATAGAGATCTGAAAAATAATCAAGAGCTTTGGAAGGGATATCAATCCTAATGCGTTGGTGTATTAAGCAATTTAAAAGTTTGGGAATGTAACTTTACCTGGGACAGGTTATCACATAAAAATGTGTCTACAGGGTTTCTCCCTCTGAAGCACCTACTAGAGACAGTATATTGGATTATATAGATCACTACTTTGATTCATTATATGAATTCTTATGTCCTCCCACTAATTTACTTTTGAATATAGTTTCCATGTATTGCTTCTCAGAAGTATTTCAATGTGCTAGTAACATTTCTAGCAAGGATGGCTTAGCAGTACACTGAGATGGAGATGAACATTGGTCAAGTCACAGAAATCCCCACCCCTCAGTAATCTGAATGCTGGTACCACACACAGGCTTTACACAAACAGCCCATGCCTTTGAAAGGAAGAAAGGGAAAAAGAGAATAAGGTAGATCCTCCAAAAGGTAAGGTACTCTTAAATAAGTGTTGACTACAATATGTGTAGAGGAAAGGAAGGGAAAAACATGCATGACTGAGAAGAAGAGTGATCCCAGACCAAGTGATAATTGCACAATATTTTCTCCAGAGATATGTTAGAAGCATCTGGGGGAGGAAAGAGCTAAAACCAGACAGAGCTAAGAATATACAATTATAGCAGCAACCATGACAACTCCAATATTTAACTACTTAATCCAGGGTCATTAGCTAGTAATAGCAATATGACAAGAGCTCAAAATAACCAGCCATTCCATTCCTTTCACCCAAACATAGAGATCCAAAAACATCTGTTATGGAAATACATGTACATTTCAGGAACATAAATTAAATTACATTCCTGGGTGCAAATGTGGTGCGTTCTTGCTTCCACACCCCTTTCATTCTTTTCTCTCTCTCCTTCTGTGCCAGGCTGATTCTGATCTCGGATCTGGACACTCAGCTAAATTCTCTGCTGATGTTAATTTGAATAAGTCATGTAAAGACCACAGCATCTTGCCCATTTACACCAGCAAAGAATTTGGCCAATTTCCTTTTAAATTCTCACTATTGATTACAAATTCAACTTCATTCTTTTTCTCTTTTCTTACATTTTGTTCAATAGCAACATCTTTCATTTCAACACCTCTTTCATGTTTTCTCTTTTGCTCTACCCTTAATCCCCCCATCACTTGCATTCTGTTGTGAGACACAAATTGAAGCCAAATTTGGTCAGTTGTTTGGGCAGAAAAGTAATAAGAAAAATGTCAAAGGCAATGTTTTGTTCTAACACTATTTTGACATTTTTAAAGTGAGGTATTCTGACTTTCCATTTCAGGATCTTTCATTCTGAAATTTATACAAATATTTTTGGGGGTTTTTTTTAAAAAAAGATATCGCCCACCCAAAAAGGAACAAGAGGCTGTTTCAAATTGAACAAAAAAATTGTTTGATCCCAAATTATTATTTTAAAAATACACTATTTTTATTCAGGTTTTATTTTTGTTTGTTTTGCCAAGGGAATAAAAACCAGACATTTTCATTTTGGATCAATCTGAAATTTTTTTTATTATTTTTTAGTTTGGTCAGCAAACGGAAAAAGAACAATTATTCACACAGCCCTTGTCTTTGGTTTAGACCAAGCTATCATCTTCTTCAATATACTGAAAAAGGTTTTCGTACCACTCCCAGTAGTGCTTGTTGCCAAGTGACATTTGACCTTTGAATTCCACAGGTGCGCTAAACTCTGGAGAGGAAGTTAAGAATGCTGGGAGCCATCCAATAGGCCACTTGTTAGCTTTTGGTAAAATGTGAGATAAGTGGGAGAAGAATGTTGTACAGGCTGCCATTTGTTTAAAATATAATGGACGCATTCTACATTTTCATCTACTTATGGCACTTATTACTTAAGAATATCGTTTAGAATATTTAACTATTACGAATGCACATTTCCATAGAGTCAGATTTAAATTGGTGGTAGTTAGGACTTTTGCAATAGCATTCAAATTGTGGCTTTCAGAAAGATCAGAAAGAGTCCAGTATTTCAATCTTCTGTCAGTTAAATTATAAATACGTTAGGATTTAAGACCCCTAGTGCCATCCCTCTTCTTTTAAAAAAAAGCAAAACACTCTTTCTTTCTAACCTATTGAGCATTCAGTATGCCATTTCATTCCAGCCACTGTGATCTACTCTAGCCTATAGAGCATGGACATTTACTCACACCTATCTTCCCTAAAAATGTTGTGCTGTTTCTGTCTAGAAAAGTAAAGTACTACACAAAAAGCAAGTCACCTAGATATTCTCTTTTAGATAATGTGATTTAATTGCTGGTGAAGCTGCTGAATTGATGTCCTTATTTGTCTGGGCATTTCTAATGCACCCTCCACCCTGAGCACTCAGTATATAATTAGGAGGCATGTAAGAATGGACTACAAGGAAAACCTGTCTCCATCCTCTTTCTAATTGCCTTTCAGCTCTTTGAAGACTGTTATCAAACCCCTCCTCCAGGCTGAATAACCCTGGGCGTGTGTAGACAAAACGAAGGTTTACTTCACCCTAAATTGAAGTGATGGGTTCTTAAAAACACTGCTTCAATTTAGGGTGAAGTAAACTCCTGTGTCGTGTACACCCGTTTTACCTGCCTCTCTGGCGACGGGGAGAGGAGAATGAGCTGCCCGCAGGCGGAGCGGTCCCTGGGCTTTGGCAGGGGGAGGGAGTGCGGATGCTAGTGCTTCCCTCTGCGGCAGCAGTGGCCCCCCCAGGCAGCACCTGCCTGCAGGCACCCGGCTCAGGCGGTCCCAGGGGGCACTGCAGGCACAGAGGGAAGGACCAGGTCCCCACGCAGCTCAGGCAGGCTCCAGAAGAAAAAAAAGATTGGGTTGGCCCCTTTTCTTTTTAATTCAATGGAGCCTGCCTTCCCTGGCTGCTGCCAGGCTGCCTGCATACATAGGCAACTGGTATGGGGTGCACAGGGGTGCACATGCACCCCCTGAGGAGGCCAGTGCCCCCCCGATGGCTGACACTGATGCTATCGGTAGGGCTGGTGCCCTCCAACAGGGCTGCCACCATCAGCAGCTTCTGCAGGTGCCCTTCCAGATTCAGGAGGTACCAGTCGCTCATGCCTGCACAACCCCTGAGCTGCACGGAGACCAGTGCTTCACTTCATGGCTGCAGGGCAGCAAACTAAAACTCCTCAAAGATGTTTTAGTTTGCTGTGCTCCAAAATCACTTAAGGTGCATTACGCCATCGAATGTATTACAGCAGCTGGAATTAATGTGCAATACACTGCCAACACATGCAAACACCAGCGCCATTATAGTTTCATAGTTTCATAGTTTCTAGGGTCAGAAGCGACCTGAGTAGATCATCTGGTCCAACCCCCTGCCATGGCAGGAAAGAGTACTGGGGTCAAACGACCCCAGCAAGGTGTTCATCTAACCTCCTCTTAAAACCCCCCAGGGTAGGAGCCTGCACCAC
>NW_017729032.1:220041153-220045004 GCF_001723915.1 Gavialis gangeticus
TAATGAGAACAGGGTGAGAGACAGTGTCAAAAGCCTTCCGGAAGTGCAGGAAGACTATGTCCACAGCTACCCCTACATCTAAAGATCTGGTCGTAAAAGGCCACCAGGTTGGTTTGACAGGACCTGCCACTGATGAACCCGTGTTGGTTGCCCCTAAGCATGCAGTCCCCTGCTGGCCCCTCCTGGATGCGCGCCAGAATAATTTTCTCGAACAGCTTGCCTAGGAACGAGGTAAGACTAACTGACCTATAGTTAGCATTAAAGCAGTGCAAAAGCATTTAACTTGCTTTAAAGTGTCATGCACATGCCCCTTGCTTCATCTACATGTGCCCCCCCTAATTCTTTTAGTCTTTCCTCAGAAGTCTTGTCTCCCAGGCCCCTAATCATTTTTATTTTATTTTTTTCAAACTGTCCACATCCTTTTTGAAGTATAGGACATAGTACTCCAAGTGAAGCCTCACTAGTGCTGAATAGAGCAGAAGAATCACTTCCCTTGATTTGCAAGTGACACTCTGGTTAATATAACCCAGTATTTTGTTTTCTTTTTTTACAACAAGAGCACACTTTTGACTCACATTCAGCCTCCGGGTCCTTCTCTGTAGTATTGCAGCTTAGCCACTCATTCCCCAATCTATATTTGGGCACGCAGTTATTCTGTCCCAAGTGCACTTGTCTGTGTTGAATCTCATTTGGTTAATTTCAGACCATTTCTCCAACCTATCCAAGTCATTCTGGATTCTAGCCCTACCTATGAGGTGACTGCAACTCCAGCCAACTTGGTGCCATCTGCAAACTTGCTAAGCATGCACTTGATCCCATCATCCAAATTTTAATTAAGATATTAAGCAATACCAGACCCAGAACAGACCTGTGGGGAACCCCAATTGATACCTCTTCCTAACTAAACATTGAGCCATTGACAACTACTCACTGGGCATGTCTACACATGCATTTTCATCTGAGATCAGTTTACTTGCAAGTAAACACTTCTGGGCAGACGTCTACACATGCAAGGACTTGGCAGCAGATTTGCTGCTCTTAGCATCAAACTGGTGCCACCTCTTGCAGCTCTGCAATAGGCCCCTGCTGCCATTGGGGTGAGCTCCAGGTTCCGACTGCAGCTGCCAGCAGTCATCAGTCATCTTTAAAAGTTAGTCCCACTTCCCTGGCCAGGAGCAGTGTGCACAGTGCAGGGGCAGCGCGTGGCAGCTCTCTCTTTGCCCACTCTTTGGCTCCCTGTGCCATGGCTGCTCCAACCTCTGTCCCTGGCTGCAACAACCAGCTCCCTAGACACCTGCTGGCCACCGCCCAGGCCCTGCTGGCCTGCCTGGATCCCCCACATGCAGTAACTGCCTGCCTGGCCACATCGTGCTGTCCCAGGGCTGTGGAGTAGCTGCTTCCCAGATCCCATCCAGCTGGCTAGGCCATAGGTAGAGACGCTGACAACATGCTGCTAGACACCACAGCCGGAGTTGCCCTCACCCTTCAGAGCCTCCAGCCCCGCTGTTTCTGGCTTGGCCAAACCAGCCAGGACTGGTGGCTGCACATCATCCAACAGATTTGGGATGACAAGCGGTGGCTGGTAGCCTTCAGAATGACCCAGGCCACCTTCTGGAACTTCCTTGCACAGCTCTGGCCATACAGCCATCCAGCTGTTCCTCCCAGCAGACACCCAGGTGGCCCTCACCCTGCTGAAGCTGGCCACATCCAACAGCCTTTGCTATGTGTGCCATCTCTTTGGGGTGGGCAAGGCCACTGCTGGGGGGGCCATCCTGGAGGTGTGCGGCACCCTCCAGAGTATGCTGGGGCACACAGCGCTCTGCATCCACAACCCCTTGGTGGCAGTGGTGGAGTTCTGTGCCCTGAGCTTCCCCTAGTGAATTGGGGTCCTGGCTGGGACCCACATTCCCATCACCTGCCCATCCCACAGGGACTGTCCCTACTATAGCTGCAGGGGCTTTCACTCTGTGGTGACCACCGCAGCATCTTCAAGCATGTGAGTGCCAGCTGGGCAGGCAGTGCCCAAGATGCCTGTGTCTTCTGAAGCTCCACCCTGCCAGCCCTAGTGCAGAGCAGCCACTTTGCACTGGGGGTTCTGGACCTGCAACTAGGTGCCGTGGTTGTCCTGTCCCTTGTCATCAGGGATCTCGCCTACCTGCTTCTGCCCTGGCTCATGTGGCCCTACACTGGCCAGCTGGACCCCCATTTAGCCCAGGCCCACTTTAACTGCTGCCCGTACCAAATGCGCCCTGGTGGAGTGAGCCTTCAGGTGCCTGAAGGGACACTGGTGCACCCTCACTTCCCACCTTGAGTTCACCGAGGACAACCTCCCCTGGGCCATCATCGCAGCCTATGTGCTGCATAACATATGCGAGGCCCGGGAGGACCTTGTCTGCGAGGCCTGGGTGGAGGAGGAATGATGGGCAGAGGACACCCGGCAGTAGAAGCACTACCTGTGGTGGCAATGACAGCAGCAGGCCCACCTGCTGAGGCCCCAGGTGAGCTGCACACCCAGCACTGGGGGCCCGGGCACCAGGTGTGAGAGGTACTGGCCAACCACCACCTCCTGCACTCACTGCTATATCCAGCCTGGACTACTACTCACTGACCCCCACCCCATCCTGCCTACCCATAGCAGCACATTCACTGCAGACACATCTCACAAAAACAGGTTTTTATTCCTCTTACATCAAACAGCCACCCTCCTTCCTTCCTCCCCAACAAACAGAGTCCCTCCACCACCCACTCCACCCGTCAACAATAAAACACCCTCTTCCCTGTGCAAACTATTTACAACAATGTGCTTGGTGTGTGCTTCCTGGGGGTCAGGAGCCATGGGGTGAGGGTGCCTATTGGGCAGAGCCTGAGGACAGGCAATCAGCACCCCAGCCTCTGGTTGTTCCCCTGGGCGTGTGCCATGGTAAGCCCGGTGGGTAGGGGGCTTACCCAGGGGGGATGGTGGTTGGTGGTCCCCTGCCTTTGGTGGCTCCCCCTCTGGCAGCCGGTGTCCAGGGCCAGCAAGGCCAGTGTGCAGTCCCATTGCAGGCAGCTCTGGCTTCATGGCTGCATGAAGCCAGGGTGAGTAGCGGACCTGGGCCCTGGTGAGGAGATGGGTGGCAGGGAACCTGGGAGGGGGCCAGGCCAGGGGCTTCTGGCTGCTAGAGGTGGCACATGACCTCCTTCCAGACCCATGAAGGACTGCTTCTGGGCAGTGGGTGGCTGCCAGGAGGCAGGCAGGGATAAGGCTGGGGGCCAGGCAGTGGGTGGTATGAAGGTGACCACCACCACCAGAATGATGTCCAGAACCTGGCAGTCATTGTCCATGGCCTGCAGTACCCAGGCCAGGATCATATTCTGTTCCCACAGCTCCTCCACCCGCTTGCAATTCAGAGCCAGGAGCTGGGCCCAGAACTCCTGGTCTGCCCAGTCCCACACCTCCTTGCACTGGTCCCATGCATCCCCATGGGCAACATCCTCTGTATACCAGGCCCATACATCCTCCAGCTGGTCTTCCAATGCCATAACCAACCAGTCCTGGAGGATGTTGTGGTCCTGAGTCCATCTCTGGTGGAGCCAGAGCATCTGCAGAGCCCCGGCTGTGGGTGGCAGTGACCTGAGCCCACATCCTGGCTGCCAAGTGTGGCCTCTCCTCCACATGCAGCTGCAGGACCTGCAGAGCCATGAGACAAGCTGGCTGTGAGAGTTGGCAACATTTCAGAGATAAGATGCTCCATACAAGGAGCCATGTGCTGCCTGGCCTCAGATCAGGGGTTGAGCATGCACAGGTAGTTTCATAGTTTCTAGGGTCGGAAGGCACCTGAGCAGATCATCGAGTCCGACCCCCTGCCATG
>NW_017729032.1:220045087-220054087 GCF_001723915.1 Gavialis gangeticus
CCTCCCCTGCTGGCTCCTCGTGGATATGCGCCAGAATAATTCTCTCAAAAAGCTTGCCCAGGATTGAGGTAAGACTAATTGGCCTATAGTTTCCCAGGTCCTCCTTCCTCCTCTTTTTGAAGATGGGAACCACACTCGTCCTCTTCCAGTCCTCTGGCACCACATCAGAGCACCACGAGTGCTCGTAAAGCCGTGCCAGGGGTCCCGCAATGACCTCAACTAATTCCCTCAGCACTCTGGGGTGGAGATTGTCCGGACCAGCTGATTTAAATACATCCAGTCCCTCCACAAGTTTCCTAACTAGATCCTCACTGACCCTTGGCCTAGGTGTGCCTCCCCTGCGGCCTGAGGGGGGCCCAGTGGGGGGGCTGATTTGGTCCCTGCTCAGGAAAATGGAGGCAAAGAAATCGTTAAATATGTTGGCTTTGTTGTCTGGTGTAATGACCAAATTTCCTAGCGTGTCCTGCAGGGGCCCCACATTACCCGGAACCTTCTTTTTGCCCCCTATGTATTTAAAAAAGGACTTCTTGTTGTCCTTGATCTGGAAGCTAGTTCCAGTTCCATCTCTGCCTTGGTCTTCCTGACTGCCCTCCTGCATCCCCGAGCAACCAGGGCCATTATAATTCAGCCTGGCAGGCCTGGGCTCAGATGTTCCCACTTGTTCCCCAGGGGCAGGTAGGTCGCTAGGTGCTGCCTGGAAGCAGCTTGCCTCCCCTGCCCTGTTCCCAGGCCAGAACAGGACAGGCTTCCTGCACCTGCTGCCAAGCCTCCAGGTTCTGCTCCCCCCTTTTCTCTTACAAGCCAACCACTCTCTGTGCTGCCACCCAGCCCCTGGTGCCTGGGCTCAAGAGGTGCGGGGCTCCCAGATGACTGGGACGGGTAGCTGCCTGTGCCCCCACCATCCTCTCAGGGGGCCTCTCCAGGGAGATGCCCTACCAAGGCCCCCACCAAACCCTTGCTGCATGCTGAGCATGCCCCTGCTGCATGTGCCCTGGGCAATGCGCCATGAGCTGTTTGTGTGGACTGAGGGGTGCCCAATCCACTACACCCTGCTGCTGATGGTCCTCACCTGATACAGTACTATGAGTTATGATGGTGTGGGGGTCAAGCTTGGGCTGCCCCACAACCTCTGCCACCTTATACCGACTTTAGCCTCCTGGAGGGTTACTTGTGGCTATGCTACACATCCCTGCCCCCTCCCACAGCCAAGAAGGACATTGCCAACAGCATCAACAAATTTCTCAGTGTGTGAGAGGCCCATGGCCACCTAGCTGCAACCTCAATAAAGTTTTGCACTGTTTCCTGCCTCCCTGCATGCTGTGGAGGGGAATCCCAGGGCTAAGGGAGTGTATGTGGGCTGGGTGGGGAGCAGGGCAGGGACAGGAGTCAAGGCCAGGTCGGGGATTCCCCCCAGTGCAGGACTTACCACGTAGCCAGGGCTGGCTTGGCCAGCAGCTCCGCTCTGTCCTGACTGGTGATGATGATGTGCAGCTCCAGGCAGTGTCCTCAGACAGCAGGGCGCAGTATGTAGGCACCCAGCTGGGCCGCCCCCTGGGGAGGGTGCTGCTGGCAGCTGGTAGTGACATGGCTGGGGCTGAAGATGTGCAGCTGTCAAGGCAGACACTGGCCCAGGCTCCCCAAGCTGCTGGTGGAGGCTGCAGGCAGGGAGCTTAGCAGGATAGGCTGCTGCAAGCCGAAAGAGCCCTCCCCCAGTGATGTGTCACTGTGGGTGGTAGGCCGGGGTGGGGGCTCAGGCAGGCTGCCCATGCTGCTGTAGATAGCATGGCTGTGGCATGGGTCCCAGGGCACAAGGATGGTTGCCAGATATAGGGCATAGACTTGCAGGCACTCCCTGACCAACAATTGTGGTTGGTCATGGTGGCCAACTGTGCCTGCGAGGCCTTAACCTTCATGTGGCACTGCCACACTGACCACTCATGCCTGCGCTCCCACATCCAGCCTGACAGCCCCTCAGAGACATGGGTGTTGGAGCACACACCCTGTATGAACTGGTACTGCACCTCTGCCTCACCCCACAGCACCACGAGGTCACCAGTGTCCTTCATGGACCAGCTGGATGGCTGAGACAATGCCCCACCGCACGTGCAGGTTCAGGGCAGGCTGCTGAGGGTGGACTACAGGCAGCTGGAGCTCGCTTAGGCGGCCTGTAGCTGGGACTGGGTGCTGGCAGGCCTGGCAGCAGCCTGCAGTAACCTACAACATGCTGCAGGTCTGGATGTTGTGAACCTGGCAGCTGCATGGCACTGCAGTGCCAGGCAGTGGCGGCAGGGTGCAGGCAGGCTGGCACAGCTAGGCTGCAGCCTACCCAGGGGAACACATGGGCCTGAAGTGCCTTCAGGCTTCCTGCTTGTGTGCCTCAGGGCTCAAAATGCCTGCATGCTTTTAAAAGGCCTGAGATAGGGACTGCCATAAAGGCTCTGGGGCAGGCCTCCAAGTGGCAGGGCTGACCAAAAGCAGATTTGCTCCTGGTTGGCATCTACACATGCATTACTGTGCAGTAATTAATTACGAGCAAATTTACTTGTGATTGGCATCACTTACTGTGCAGTAGCTGTGCGTACATGTAGATGTGTGCGATTAATGCTTAGTAAACTATGCTACTGTACAGTTAAGTGTCTCATGTAGACATGTCCGCAGAGTATGATGATCTAACCAGTTACATATTCATCCTACAATACTTTCATCTAGTCTGTATTTCTTTAGCTTCTTAATGAGACTTTATGAGAGACATTGTCAAAAGCCTTGTTAAAGTCAAGGTATGTTACATCCACCACTGTCCCCCCATCCACAGATCCTGTCACTTTACCACAGAGGGAAATCAGGTTGGTAAGGCATGCCTGGCTCTTGGTGAATCCATGCTGGGTGTTCCTGGTCACCTCTCTCCTAGGTTCTTCACAATAGATTCCTTGAAACCTGCTCCAAGATTTTTCCAGGTATAGAGGCCAGGCTGACTGGGCTGTAGTCCCCTGGATCTTCCTTCTTCCCCTTCTTAAAGACATCTCTATGTTTGTCTCTATGTTTGTTTTCTTCCAGTTTTCTAGGACCTCTCCTGACCTCCACAAGTTATCAAAGAGGATAGCCAACAGCTCCAAAGACTGCATCCCATCTGGACCCGCTAACTTGAAAGCACCTAGCTTCTCTAAGTAGTCCCAAACTTGTTTTGCCATTACTCTAGGTTGTCTGTCTCCTTCCCTATCTTGATTGTTGCTTGGCTTAATTTTAATATGGATGTTATACTGACACTAGCATAAAAAATTCAGCAACAAGCTACCCCTGTTTTATATCTTTACAGTAAGTCAACTCCATTCAATTTTTGTGCCAAATTTTCACAACTAGTGGCTGAAGTGATATTCCTAACCTCTTGTTACTATCCACAGGCATCCATTCAAGTATGCTTATCTTTTTTTAATATAAGCATATTTGTGGTTGCACACTGGGGGCAGGATGTGTCTGAGAATCTGCCGGTCACAAGTTTAGGGCCTCAAAACAATCTTTGCATTCTCTGAGAGTTTGGCTGGGTTCAGTGCCTTTGGTCTGTTCTCCTCTACCTTCAGGGTTTGATTGTGTTTCTGTCCTGATGATTATCATATGCTGACCCTCAGAGTTCCAATCATGACCAGTTCTAATGCTCATCTCCTCCCTGCCTCAATATGTATGCACCAATTTATTTCAAAATAATAAATATATGGAAAAATGACTCATAAAGAACAAATGATGTCCTTCACAATTCCATAAAGGGCAATATTTCTTCCTCCCAGTGTACTTTCAAAGGGACTCAGCTTGTAGCTATAGCTGCCAGTTAGGGTGAGTTTTTAAACCAAGTAGATTAAACCAGAGTAAGAGGCTTCACACAGTTGCTGTATAGACTAAAAACAGTATAAGCTAGGAAGGTCTAAAAACATGTAGATGCTTATTTCAGCTAAACTGCCCCTCTATTCTTAAACCTGAAATATGAATTTAGAGGGGGAGTGCACCTGTTTAACTAAAGCTTCTGAGTGCATAGCTTTACTCATAGGCCCATAGTGTATCTGATCAGGAAGAACTTGGCTGGATGTTCTTCAGTGAAAAGTTTCACAAGTGAGGGCCCAGGACTGTGAGAGCCCCAACCTCATCCTAGGCTGCTTGGAGTGTCTAGGCCAAACCTAGGTAGTGAGGGCTGGATGCTCTGTTTAGTCATAACTGTCAAGTAAGGAAATAAACCAGAAAAGTTCACTGGAGATCTTCAGACCTAGATTAGGAGAAGCTTTAAAGAGAAAGGCTTGAAATTGTAACTTCTTTACTCGGATTTTTCTCCTATAGTCTCATAATTCAAACAAAAGTGCTTTTAATACCTAGTTTTCACAGCAATGTCCACATTTCTTTTACTAACCTACAGAAACAGTCATCTGAGGGATTTTGCATTAACTTGAAATTGTTTTCTCATGAAAATTACATTTCTTTTCCTTTGAATGCATAACCTGTAAATATTTGGGAAAAGTTACTTACTTTCTTTCTTCCAGCAGTGCAATTTCCTTTTTGACTTCATGGTACTCTTCTGCTATTTTGCAGTGCTGTTTATACACCTGCATAGATTCCTTAGAGTCATGGCAAGGTGGCAGGGGCTTCATAAACAGAAGAAGAAAAAAATAATCAAATGCTTCTGCCTGTGAAAGAAATATTACTGATAAAATCTTGGCTGTTTAAAAATCGTGATGCAATTAGTGGTTTGATTCCTGTTGTCTTTACTAAGGGAAAATGTCTGTTGAATCATAAGAACTGTAGGACCAGACCCATTGTTCTTAATGAAGACTTTTCACACTAAGGAAAACTTCTCATTTATCAAATGTAGATGCACACCTTTGGGATCTTTTAAGTATTTTCATAATTTCTCTTGCCATCTTTTCAAACTGAAAGTGATATCTGTGTTACATCGCAAAAAGGATGGAATCGCTTGTTCTCCATATCTTCTGGGGACATGATAAGAAGAATGGGCTTAAATTGCACCAAGGAAATCTTAGGGTAGATATTAAGAAGACCTTTCAAACTCTAGGTGGTTAAGCACTGAAACAGATTACTGAGAGGCTGTGGAATTTCCATCACTGGAAGCTTTTAAGTGCAGGTTAGACAAACATTCATCTGGGATAGTTTAGAAAGGACTGATCCTGTCTTGAGCTGGAGGTTAGACAAAATGACCTCCTGGGGTCCCTTCCAGCCCCAATTCTAAATGGCTACAGGACTAATGAAACAATATATTTTGATTATTTTTGCCCAGTTTGTTTTGCTTTATGTACTTTATATATAACATAGAAAAATGAGTGCACATTCCAATGAGGTTATATTTGTTTTTGCTTTGATCTTAAACTAAATAATATATATCCTGATGCCCCTAGCATATTTGTAAAGCGTATATTTTCTTTTTAACTGGAGAAAAATGTTTGTTGTGTTTTATGGGATGTTGCACCACATCATCTGCACCCTCCTTTTCGAAATCTTGATTGGCCCATAGAGTCATATGAAGGTTAATTCACTAGCATTTGTAAAATGTTTTTATTTCCTGTAGTGGGATGTCTTGTAGAGCTGCAAAAGTAAGAAGACAATTAAAGCATTTTGAGAGTATCCAGACACTGGGAACCTTGTGCTTACTGCGAAGACAGGGAAAGTTTAGTTGCTGACTTCACAGGCCTTAAATGAATATAGCAAGTTGTTGAAACAAATGTAAACTTTGGAAAGCCATAGTAGCCATAGCCATAGCCAAAAATGCTCCATCCTGAGATTCCTCAAATTACTTACATTTAATGTCTTGAGAGCATGGTTGTGTTAGTTGTCTGGGTTTTTTTGTTGTTTTTTGACCTTACAGCTGAGTAATACTTCCATATGAAATACAAAAGTGCTTTCATACATAACATGTTAAAATTAGTAGTCATGAATCAACTGCGTATAAAGGAACTCTATATAGCATGGCCACCAACAAAAAAATTTTCTGCTCCCCAGTAAAGAACCCCTGAAATCAAAATCAAGCAATCTTTACCTTGCACAGCTCTGTTTTGAGTCTTCTGCTTGAACATAATATACTTTCAGTGACTATGACAAGATTGGGACAGAACTAGCACTTGGGACTTTTCCTCTTTCTGGTTGTGCAATCCTTTGCTATGGTCACAAAGTGCAATTTTGTTTAAATCTATTTATAGAGAGAGGACAAAAGTGATTGTATTTAACAGCTGGTGTCAGCCTCTTTCAGCACAAAAATGCTTCCTGTGCCACGGGCATTCGGAATGCATTGTGTTAGGCAGCCTTACAGAAATATCGATGAACATGTATCCATTCCCAATATAACGTGGGATTCTTTGTGATTAAATTAGGACACCTCTCATAATGCTGTGGCCAAGTTGTTTTCAGGACACAGCTTGGAACACAGGAGAGGTCAAGGCCTTGGAGAATGAGCTCCCCATTCCTCAGTGATGATGGTTCCTGGGAAAGGGATCTTAACTGCATTTCAGCGTGGGTGAGCCATAGCACCATCCATGTCTCCACCCAAATAATCTGCATAAATTTAACAAGTCAAAATATAAACAATGCAGACCTCTATTCCAACAATGTGAGGGAGAGCCAAAGTAGCATCTCTGGCATCCACCAGAATAAGCAGTACACTGCAGGTTCCTCAAAGCACTCTTTGAGAAGTATTCTGTGGGAAAGCCCCTAACCAATAAGCCTGAAAAAGAAGATACTCAGGTGCTTTTCTTTCCAGTTTATCTTCCTCAAATCTAGATAGTTTAAACCAGTTTAAGAATTAAAACAGCACTTTCTCTACCCCAGCTTCCCACGCAAAAGATATATTTGGAGAGCTAAAAATTATCTGGTCATGCTGAGACTTCATATCTATTTCTCGCTTAGAACCAGCTGCTGACTCAACTCCCTCCCCTAATTGTTCCCTGTCCAGGGCATCTTTTTTCCTAAAATGACATTTTAAGTTAACCATGCAAAATAAATGAACAAAAATTTGAAACACCTCGTAAAAAATCTACTATTTGTAAGCCTCACACACAGGAGATTGTAGAATGAAATGCAATACAAACACAACACTCTTTTGAGTCCTTAGAACCAAGAGGCAACATCCAGATCCTGTCCCTTTGCACCCATTCTTTCAATTCTAAGGGAGTCTCTTCTGGTGGATACAAATGTCCAAGGTTTGATATTTGCAGAAAGTCCCTTATGACATAGGGTCTGCTCTGAGTCTACCATCTGAGAACTTCTTAGAGAGAAACAATTGAAACTATTATTACAGCTGAGGTTCCACAGAAGACAGAGATGGAGAAGAGTTCTTATCTCATCTACCTCCCCTCCCCCATATTAATACAAGATTAGAACCATTTCTCTCTTTTTAAAAATTTTTGTTTGTTATTTGCTTCTCACTTTGCATCCAGCCACTCCATACTGAAATACAGATGTCATATTTGGGAGAATTTTATAGCAGTATAGTACATTTTGTAAGGGATATTTCTCTTCTGGTCCTTGTGTCAGGCCAATTTTCCATTGTCCTATCTCATTCTGCTGTTGTATTTAATGCATAAAACTAGAGATGGTTTAGAATTTTTGGAAAGCTCAACAATTTTTTCGGTTGTTTTTCTGTTTGAAAAGCTTACTGGGTGTTGATATTTTTTGAAAAATTGACATTTCAATGAAAGATGAAGCAGAACACTTCTAAAATTTCCCTTATTATTCTCCTACAAGTTCCTTATGAAATCCTTGCATAAGTATTATCTTATAACAAAACTGTTCTTCCATAGGCACAGGAGAAGCAGGAGGAATAATGTTCCCCACTTTAATTCATCTTTCTTGATCATGAAATGGACATGAATTGAACACACTGTTTCAGATGCCTCCAACAATGTGTCTCCATCATACCTCAACCCTCCCAGAAAAAAAAAATGGGGGAAAAAAAAAAAGGAATGGGGATGCTCAGGACATGTATTTCTTAGTTTGAAAGTCTATACACTATTATACTTTGTAATGGTTTGTTATTTTTCTGTCACTACTCATTATCCTCAGTGTACTCCAGTGACTGCATAAAGTCAATTTGCAGAATTTAGCTCTATGCTACAAGTCCAACAAGCATACGTCAGTTTATTCTCAATATAGCAACTCTTTATTTCCCCATAACCTCCTTCATCCATTTAAAAGGCAACATATATTAAAAGTATATCTACACAGGCAAAAAGGCTCCTGCCAAAAGAAAGATATATTTAAAGGCAACAACTGCCAACATTCAATCCTGCTTATTTCAGGACTCCATATCATCCATCCCCACTTCCCTATGCTGGCAAAATATGTGCTCACAGCCTCTCTGAATGGTTCACAAATCTAGCATTAAAGTCACACTTCAGGTGCTGCTGCTTGTCTGGCCATCTGTACCTAATTTGCTACAAGCTCTAAAGCCTCTCTATACCTCCTTTGGGATGCCACAAGCTTTGCGCAGAATATAGAAAAAGGCAATGCACATCCACGTACTAGAACAGATTGTCCCATGACTGAGCGTCCACAGGCACCTCTGTGAGGACATGTATCCTCTTGGTTTAAGTCTGTCTGTAGGAAGCTCCTGGGAGAGGACTCTAGAATGAAACTCTGTGGGGTAGGTCCAGAGTGTTCAATTATAGCACCAGGCAGCACTGTACCAAAACATGCCATACCATATCTATGGATGTGTCCAGATGAGCGCATGCGTGCCTGTTGTGGCATCTCAAAGCAGTTTGAGATGCTACAAGAGGCACACTGGGACCAAAAAAATTGATACTGGGAAATCCTAGTATCAAAAAAAAACCCTGACTGAAAAAAAGCAGCACAAGGCACACTCCTGGAATGTGCCCTGAAGCAACTGGAGGCTGGGTCCTCCAAGTAGACACTCTGGAACCCAGCCAAAGTGTTTCTATGGCTGCCCTCTTCCCTTGCTCCCCAGCATGCTGCCTCAGTGCTGGGGGGGGGTTGTGTATTGGGGGCTGTGGGTAT
>NW_017729032.1:220059087-220059441 GCF_001723915.1 Gavialis gangeticus
CCCCAGCAGCAGAACCAGTGGCTGTTGGGCGGTCATGGCCTGCTGCTGGCAGAGCCTCCCTTCAGTGTGCTGTGTCCCTGGCTGCCTGTTGCTGCTTGACCTGCGGTCTGTACATGCTGAACAGACCTGGCCTGGCCCGGTCTGCCCTGCTAGCATGCCTTTGCACAAGACCAGGATGGCTCCTGCCACTACCTGCAGCTCCTGTCCAAAAGCACACTAGCGGGGCAGGCTGGGATGGGTTGGGCTAGGTCCATTTGGCATGGACAGACTGCGGGTCAGGCAGCACTGCACCACCATGGGACTGTGCCTGCAGCAGGCCATGACGCCCTGATGGCCCAGCTGGCTGCTGCTGCC
>NW_017729032.1:220064441-220065546 GCF_001723915.1 Gavialis gangeticus
CTCCACCCCCTCACATCCCCCTGACACACCCCACACCCACAACCCCCTGCCAGAAACCACACAGTCCCCCCACCCCAATGTCCCTGCTTGCCTGGGTCCAGGTCACACTGCAGCCTTGGCCACTCCTACTTGCCCCAGCACACCGAGGCAGCGTGCTGGGGCAACAGGGGCACCACAGAGATGCTCTGGCTGGATGCCAGAGTATCTCTCTTGAGGACTCAGCCATCTTGGTAGTGTTAGAGTGATGTTGTAGGCATGATGGTTCAGGAATTATTCAAGAAGAAAAGATTTTGGGAGGTGGTATCTTTTATTGGACCAACTGTAGAACTGGGATAAAATTAGACAAGCTTTCAAATGCAAAGAAGTCCTGAAAAAAAATGCTTTGCATTTGAGAGTTTGTCTAACTTTATCCCAGGTATGCAGTTGGCCCAGTAAAAGGTAGCACCTAAAAAACTGTTGCCTTGCTGATATCTTGGGCATTTCAAATAATGGTCCCCTTTAGCCTTGTACCATACCTCTCTAATAACAGTGACCACCACCATAGCTCACATAGTTAACTTCTACTGTGCAACTAGGACTCTTCAATGAATCTACTTCTATAACAATAGGTTGGATAACTCCCAAATTCTGAATCATCCTAAGAAAGATAATCTAAGGCAGCTGGAAGGAAATAATAGACTCAATTTCATCTCCCCTTCTGAGTTCCATTTTTCTAGTTCTGGCATAATTCCTTGTTACTGTGAATCTGGACTTTCTACACATTCTAATAACAGCATAACAAGTATCATTATGTTATTACTGTGGGTACAAACTGATCAATTTGGGGATTATCCAGTCAAAACTGTTATTTCAAGGTATTTTGAATGACATATTTTAAATGACAATAAGCTTTTTAAAGCTTTTTCAAATCTTTCTGTGACTCTACCAAGGGTCCTGATGGACAGAAAAAGTCTAAGTGCCATTATTAAAAGTTAAAGCAGCTAAATTTGCCTGTTGCATTATAAACATTAAAATAGTTCTTTTCAGAACATAAACTGTTTTATAGATATGTATATATATTTATTTATACATATTTTCCATTAAAGCATAACTTTTAACTTTATAA
>NW_017729032.1:220065749-220066257 GCF_001723915.1 Gavialis gangeticus
AGCCCCCCTCCCCACCCCAGCAGCAGAACCAGTGGCTGTTGGGCGGTCATGGCCTGCTGCTGGCAGAGCCTCCCTTCAGTGTGCTGTGTCCCTGGCTGCCTGTTGCTGCTTGACCTGCGGTCTGTACATGCTGAACAGACCTGGCCTGGCCCGGTCTGCCCTGCTAGCATGCCTTTGCACAAGACCAGGATGGCTCCTGCCACTACCTGCAGCTCCTGTCCAAAAGCACACTAGCGGGGCAGGCTGGGATGGGTTGGGCTAGGTCCATTTGGCATGGACAGACTGCGGGTCAGGCAGCACTGCACCACCATGGGACTGTGCCTGCAGCAGGCCATGACGCCCTGATGGCCCAGCTGGCTGCTGCTGCCATGGCCAGTGGCTGTGCACTGCAGGGGGGGATGGGAGGCAGGCATGTGGTGACCCCCCTTCAAACTTCCCCCACAAACCCCACACCAACAACCCTCCACCCCCTCACATCCCCCTGACACACCCCACACCCACAACCCCC
>NW_017729032.1:220066845-220079285 GCF_001723915.1 Gavialis gangeticus
CAGGTATGCAGTTGGCCCAGTAAAAGGTAGCACCTAAAAAACTGTTGCCTTGCTGATATCTTGGGCATTTCAAATAATGGTCCCCTTTAGCCTTGTACCATACCTCTCTAATAACAGTGACCACCACCATAGCTCACATAGTTAACTTCTACTGTGCAACTAGGACTCTTCAATGAATCTACTTCTATAACAATAGGTTGGATAACTCCCAAATTCTGAATCATCCTAAGAAAGATAATCTAAGGCAGCTGGAAGGAAATAATAGACTCAATTTCATCTCCCCTTCTGAGTTCCATTTTTCTAGTTCTGGCATAATTCCTTGTTACTGTGAATCTGGACTTTCTACACATTCTAATAACAGCATAACAAGTATCATTATGTTATTACTGTGGGTACAAACTGATCAATTTGGGGATTATCCAGTCAAAACTGTTATTTCAAGGTATTTTGAATGACATATTTTAAATGACAATAAGCTTTTTAAAGCTTTTTCAAATCTTTCTGTGACTCTACCAAGGGTCCTGATGGACAGAAAAAGTCTAAGTGCCATTATTAAAAGTTAAAGCAGCTAAATTTGCCTGTTGCATTATAAACATTAAAATAGTTCTTTTCAGAACATAAACTGTTTTATAGATATGTATATATATTTATTTATACATATTTTCCATTAAAGCATAACTTTTAACTTTATAAATTAGTCTTGTAAGTTGTTTCACCCTCCTCTCTATTACATCAATTTTATGTTCACTGAACAGAAATTATTCACTAGAGTTATACCAAATAAAACATGCCTCAGAGTCAAGTTCATGACTTCATTTAAGGCCATGGAACAGAGCTGTCTGACTACTTGTATGACTTTCCATGACTACTATGCTTTCCTCTTCAGGAAAAAACAGAAACACCCAATAGGAATCGAAAGTATAGGAGAGGGGAGGTATATAGACTGAGAACAAACACAGGTAGAGTAGGGGCAGAGGAGACATAGTATAGGCCCAAGAGCACAGACACCTAAAATTTGACACCTTTGTAAGTATTCAGTGACCTAAATAATCAGACACTAGGTTCTGAAATAGGTATTTGGATATAATATGTAGATGTTCATCACATAAGTTTGAAAATTGGGACTAGTGTCAGAGAATCTAATCAAAGAAACCCAGCCCAATTGAGAGAAGTTGGAGACTGCTTCTCCCCCTCTTACCTTCACAACAAACTCCCATATGTAGAAAATATATATTTTCCCTTACAGACTATATGAGTGTCAGGTAGGAAAACAAAGGCCTGCAATCCACTTAAGAACATACGTTTGTCAATCCTTATTCAGCAAATCAACTGACTTCAGTGGAACTTAAAAGGGTATATGCTTAAATCCTCTGCTGAATTGGGGCCCAACATAGTAAACTAAAGAAAGTGGAAGATAGGGAGCTTTGGCTGAATAAAGTTCATTTTGTCTGAGAAGCTCAGCACTAAATTCTGTCTGCAGATTTTTTAAAATTAATTTGTCACCTTGCAAAATGATCTTAAAGAGGTCAGCCTGTTGCAATGTCAATGCATAATGAACTTTCTGAGGCTTGTCCCTCAAAAGGTCTTATATCAGGTTGTCTTGAAAAACCCTTCAGAATTATGTAGTAGACATTATTTTCTTACAAATCCATTCATAGTCCTTGGAATTTTCCCCATCTCATAGAATTGGAAAGTGGAACTTTCAAAAATTTGTTTTGATAACATAATGTCCCTGCTCTGAATCCATCAGTTACATCTGAATACCAGACTGAGGATTTTCACTCTTCAGAAAAAGCACCAAACTTTCAGCTATCAAGAATGCTCCATTATAAGTGTGACTATATAGCATGAAGTAATTGCAATCAGTCTTCCGGAAATATTTATAATGGAGCCAATCCTATCCTCACCTGGCCTGAAGTGGACTGGAACAGTCCAACTGCTCAAGGAGTGGGGAGGATTCCCAGTGACTGCACTGAAGGTGAATCAGCTCGGTCTTGCAGGGTTCCAACCTCACCACAGCATGCCAGTGTGAATGGAGGGTGGAAGCTAATGGCATCACAACAGTGACAATGATGATGGAGCTGACTGATCCAAGTCAGTGCTACCAGTATCTCATCAGGGACTCTGACATGTAGAGAGAAGGGTCTGTGTCCCAGCCTCCAATATAGCATACTGTTTGGGATGTGAGCTATGGACTGCTGCCCAGGATATGGCCTATAAACACAAAGCTATATTCAGTATCACTAACTTAGTATATATAATTCAGCATCAATAACTGTATAGCTATTTCCCTTGCATCTGTATATATACTTTGTTCCTCTTCAGTATAAAATACCAATGTTTCTTCCTATGAACCTGACCAGTGCCATAGTGGGGGGGAGAGAGAGGGGGACTGCCCCTCTGCCCCCTGCGGAAGTGCAGAAGTGCCAATAGGTGCTGCCCAGCCCAGGTGGGGCATGGAACGGAGCTGCAAGCGGCTCATTTCAGGGGGTGCAGACATGGGGGGAAGACAGCTCCCGCTGCTGTGTGCACTCTTGGGCAAGTATGGGTGGGGCCTGTGCCCCCCAGATCTGTGTGTGGGGCAAGGGTGGGCTGCTGCTGTGGGCTTTGCTCTGGGGGCCAAACTTTCTTGCCACGACACTGAACCTGGCACTGTGATGAAAGCCTTGTAGCAGTTCATAGGTATACTGCAACACACACACAAATATACTTGAAGGTCCAAAGATCCCAAAGGGTTGCATTCCAGTTGACAATAGGCATATGTACACAGCCATTCAAAAGGTAGGACTGCAACTGAGAGAGATACCTGAAATACATGAAGCACTGGTAGCAGCATAGTGATGGTGGCAGAACCTCCAAAGACATACCCAGGGCCCTAGCTGGGTATGGACATGCTGCCAGGTCTACACTGCAACTGGTACTACAGCTAGCTCAGGTATGTCCACCTTAGCTGCAGTCACACCCTTGGATAGAAGAGTAGACCTACCCTGAGCCTCTCGTATTCAGTGGAATCAAAATTAAGTTATCCAACTAGTAGTGAAAATAATGGTTTAGTTTATAAAATATAAAAGGTATTTCCATTGGATTACTGCTGTGATGTGACCATCTAATTGACAATAGCAGGGACACTCAGAGGTGAGCTGCAGGGACTGCTAAAGCTAAACACACTGTCACAATGAACTAGCAACCTTGTGGTCATGGCCACTTAAGTCATTTAACAGATATGTAGATTTAAGCAGACAGGTAAATGCCTGCAAGCCCAAGGTCTAAGGAAGGACCATCAACATTAATTGTGGGTTTTCTACCTGTTAGGTCAGCCAGCCCCTGGCCAGACTCATTTAATCCAGGAATTTCCCATCTTTTTTATCTGAGGGACAATCTTTCCTGCTTAATTTTGACACAGCCTCAGAAGCCTTCTATTCCCCCTTTTCTACCTGCCACTCTGGAGCCAACCTCCCTCATATCCCATGAACAGCTCTACAACCTCCCTCCCTCACAGTCATCTTGCAAGCCAGGGTGCGGAGATACCCAAGCTAACTCTGCATGTGCTAACTCCAGAACAGAAACATCCTAGCTACTTTTTGTACCTTTCCTTGTGGTGTGGCAACAACATTAATTAGCTCTGAGAGGCAGAGCTAATCAGTTTACCCTCAGTGCCACACTAGTAGGCTAGCTTAATATTAAAGAAAAATGTTTCAAAAAGATTACAAAAAAAGAAGAAGATCTCATCCAATGCCTTTGATGGTTTCTCTGGATTTGTTCTGCCACCAAATCTGGAGGAACAAGGAAAGACTTAGGCAGTTCTTTAAAGATGTTATATACTTAATGGACCACAAGACTTCCTGGTGGAACTGCTTGAGTGTGCATTTAAAATATTTTTATTAAAGGGCTATTATTTATCTAACAGACTTGAATGCTTCCAGGGGAACAGTTTCAGTCTATTTCAAAAGTACACATTTAGAGAGTGTAATATATATGCTAAATGTGGATTGTAAAAGTCTTAATAAAAACAGTCACTTTGCCTGTAAAGTTGCTACATTTAACATCTGCAATTTTGTTCTTAAATTATACCAAACACATAGTCATACTTAGCTCTTTTATAGCACTCCCTCATCTGCAGGCCTCCATGCACTTTCTTCAGCAATGTAAATTAAAATTATCTCCATTTGCAGCTGCGCAGAGAGGTGAAGTGACTTGCCCAGAGTCACAGAGTGAGTCACTGGCAGGGATTCCCCACCCTTGTCCTATTAGCTCCATGGGTCTGCCCCTATTCTCAGATTCCTGAGCCTCTGTTCCTTCCTCAGTCTTTTTTCTATTGAGCATGGCAGGAGAGAAAATACTGTGTCTTCAGACCAGCAGTCCCTTGGCATCATCTCCATGACTGACAGAGAACAGCGAGGGAAACGTCGCTGAATTATCCAGTCCTTGTGAAGACCTTTCCCAGTTTAGAGCCAGGAAACATCTGTCTTTTTATTGAATGGCAGGGATACCTGCTGCCATTCCCATAAGCCTAACCGTTCTTGCAAAAACGATGGCCTGAAGTGAACATCAAAGGCCTAAGCTGCTATCATCCCACAGCAGTCACAGAGGGGAAGTAACCCTCTGCACTTCGGAGTTTCCATGCAGTGATAGAAAGGGAAAGTTGGATTCTCTAGTTTGTGAGAACTGCTTTGTGCCCCAGTTGCCTCACAAAGCAGCCCAAAAGCCATCTGAGCTGGCTACAGGAGAACAATCCCCTTGTTACAGCAGCTCCTACCTAGAAAGTGTGACTGAGCTTTTCATGTCCTAGAAATTCACCCCTGCTGTTATGGTCTCTGACGCTGCTGGCCAAACAGCGTAAATTAGAGTAAACCTCAGGATGCTCTAACGTATGGTAGAGACTGGTCAGGAGCCAGGGTTGCCCAAATTAGGGATGAGGGTGTAGTATAAGACATATTTTTGTACTGTCAAATAATGCATCCTGCCTCTAGCTGCAAATCTGCCTTGGGGTTTGTCTTGTGATGAATATGGGCATTAGCCTGTATTACAGTTTGGGCCTGCTCCTGGTGAAATTAGCAAAGAAACTCCTTTACTTCAGTAGCACCAGGATGATTTTGCACCCTGATAAAATTTATACAAAAATCATTGGTAAATTTAAAAGAAAAAGCTGAAGCTGTTAAAATGACAACACTGCCTGGTACTTGGGTGAGAAATGACAAATCAATTGTCTTGCTGAAAATACAGGGACATTACAGTTTTATAGTTTGGATCTGTGCCCAGCTACTCAACTCTCACTGTAGCAATGTACCATTTTTAGTTATAAATCAATCCAGTCCAGCTGGTAAAAATCAAAGTTTAAAATAAAAATCACGTTTACCTGAAGCTGCTGGTCTAGTTCAGGAAATGCCAATGGAAAGGTGCTTTCAGGGGGAGCATCATCTAAAATGCAATGAATTGAAAGAAAAGAAAATAACAATGTTTACTATAAGCCATTTTATGTGATCTACTGACCATGTAGTGTGGTATCTAAGTTCATGCTCCTACACTGATCCCACAAGTACCTACATACATGTGTAATTTGGAACATGTAAGTAGTCTTATGGAGCTCAGGGGAAATACACACGAGTGTAAAGTTAAGCATGCACACATGTATGCCGGGTATGTGCCCGACTTTTTACTACAATAATTAAAACTTGGTCATACTAAGAGAATATATTATAATGTGTTAAAAAGATAATGGACATAGTTTCTGTCTCCTGTTCTCAAGTACAGTCCAAACAATTATGTTTTCAGCACTGATACTTAAAAAAACTCACAGATTCAGTGGAAGTGGAGGGCATTAACAACTTCCAGTGAGCAGTCAACATACCCTACAGCTGAATCTAATTGTAAATGTAACTTCCAAATAGATGTAAGAGAGATTTTACGGCTAAGGTATGCCACAGCCATAACAAAAACACTTCTATCTTTACAATGAATTATCCCCATGGAGTATATCTGACTGACAGCCTTGGATGGCGAGGGTCTCTGCTTAGGTCCAGAGAAATAAAATGGGAGACAGAAAGTTCATTTACCTATTATGCTATACAGAATCATAATGTTTTAACACTAGGGTTTTAACACCACAGGCTGCCTGCAAGGTGTGACGGTGAGTGCCAATTACATCAGTTTTCTAATGTGCACACTGGCCCACCGGGACCTGGGCTGAGTACAGAAATGTGAATCATACCCATGTGGCATCATTATTAGACACTGCAATATTTATTACTCAGTTTCTTTCATACCATCCATTATGCATTAGATTGTGAAGCCTGTTTATGGATTTTACTGCAGATTGCAGAAGGCTACTAGAACTTCTTCACTCTCAGTTAGTCTTCAGACTCTGTCATATATAATACATCACCATATTATCAACTAGGGTGATTTTCACATAGGAAAACTGCAAACTTAAGCCAGCGACTGCAATCTGCTCTCCAATGCAGACCCTTGCACTTGTTGATGGAACCACAGAAATCTTTCATTTATCAGTATTAGTACCTTATTTCCTTGCCAGGTACTTTACTGTTGGTGTGCTACTGTTGGTGGTCATGTAGCATTGTGGCAGTGGTAGTCGAGTTAGGTAAAGTAAGAACTCTTGTTCCATGAAGCGTGTGCATATTGATCAATATCTAGTAAGAGGCTCATTTTAACTAATACCATTAACTGTCAGCTGCCAAGGAATTATGCTGCCTTTATTATGACTTATATTGTGCTTGCTGATGTGGATGATGATGCGAAGACGACAAGTGGGGATTGTCCCAAGGAAAAATGTAGTAGAAAAGAGGACAACATCCACAGTAAAGCAAACCATCATTTCAATGAACTTGTGTAAGTAACAACTGAGATAGTGGTTCCCTCCCCCCAGGGAGATTCTGGGATAGTAGTTCACAGCCAGAATGCTGGAGCCCTGGGAGTATCATGAGATCCTTTAAAAGGTGTCTGTGAATGCCACACAATATTAGGGGTGCAAACATCTGCACATGACTCACAAGATCAACCAAGAGATTTCAAATAGGAATCCACAGTGACAAAAATATTTTGATTTGTTGTGGTCTCTGTGTTCTTTTCAATAGACGAATTGCTCTATTATTTTTCCAGAGTCAAAAAATAAATAAATAAACTGGGTGAAAATGAAGAGCTGGCATCTTCTGAGGGGTGCCCTAAGTCTAACAAGGAGTGTCATAAGTCTAAAAAGGTTTGAGAACCACTGTTCTAGGAGCTCAGTTTCCGGTAGCATTTACAAAAGCCCTTTCCCCCTGCACAGTATTTCCCTTGCAAGGTATTTAAGCTGTTTAACTGCAAAAAATTGATTCACATCTATATGCAAGTGTTTACCTTTAAGTAGTTGTTGCTTTCTTGTATGGATGTTAAAAATAGGCAAATGCTCTAAAAGAAGAAAGATGAATCATACTATATGGCCAAAAGGAAAGAAGGAATATGACTCAGTCAGACCAGTGGTACAGCTGCTCTACAAACATTTGGCCGAACACTTGTAAAACATTCTGACAGGGATATTGGATCAGAGTCATGGACAGAAGTAAAGTTGATATTTGTTTTGACAATGCCAGCAGTACAACATACAGTACAGTAGCCCAAAGGAAGACCCCTCATGCTTTTAAACTAGCAAAAAACCTGAGACCATGTATGCTGTGAAAGAAACAACTGCTGTTATTTTTTCATTACGTTGGATTTTAATTTTTTTTTCAATCTTACTGAACTTTTACAAGTCAGCTTCAAAATACCAGAGAAGAAGCACTGATATTGTTGTCTGCGGGGCGGTTACTAGAACTAGCAAAGACAAAAATTCCTACATAATTGCAAAAGGATGTAATATTAAAAAAGAAAACTAATGGCAGAGAAACCCCTTTTAATAAGCAGATGGTCAGTGCTCATTTTCTGAACACAAAGCACTGGAGTCAATGGTACTAAAAATAGAACGTATTGGTATCCTAACCATTATGGCATACCATAGTACATTTTATAATGGGCCTGCCCTAACATCTATTGAACAGCTGCAAGGGTTTTTTTTAGTTACAGTCACATAAGACTCCTTTAAAATCATCTTCTAGGTCATGTTCTATAAAGCAGATAAACTTGGCACTTCAGTCATAGGAATTATCCTAGGTACCTAATTCCCTTAGGCTCCTTTGAATATACCAAATTCACTTTCCAGTTCAGTTCCCAAAGTTGCTGGGAGTCTTATCCATTGACTCTGAGTTTCATCAAGTACTAACTGAAAAAGTGACAAACTTTTTTTTTCTTCTTCTGAGCTTCAAGTGGAATGAAGTACTATAGCAGGTCACTTTTTAGAATTAGCCACCACGTTTCACAGCTTGACAAAATGAAAACTTAAACATGTATTTTTATTTTACAAGAAAAAACAAAACAAAACAGGACGAGAGAGGGATGACAGTGATACAGCTATTTAATCATACTGTAAAATTTCAGAGAGTGGGAAAGATTTTTCAAAACTCCTGCATATATGTCCAAAAGATCAGCTACAGTTCAACCTGCAGTGATGGGTTTATTAAATGAAATTCTATGGCATGTGTTATGCAGGAAATCATATCAAAGGATCATAAGCATTCCTCCTGTCCTCAAAATCTATGGCCCACATAGTGGAAGGCAATGAAGATGACTGGCCTGGAGATAAATTATCAAGTTGCTACTATTCCTTTGCTACTTCCCATTTTCCTGACTGTACTGTCAGGCAATTCAGGCATTTTTTTTTTAATTTACCAGTTATTAATTTGTAACCAGTATTTTTTAAGTGACTGGCCTGAACCCTAAGCAACATTGATTAAAGCATCTAAGGGAGACAGCAGAATTCCCTCATCCTCAAAACTAAAAATAACCAACCTAAAATTAAATCAAGCAAAATTACATCTCAAACCAAACTGTCTCTCACCTCAACAGCCCTAATTATGCTCCTCCTGCAAAACAAAGTAGGTAGAGACAAAGAACTTATGGTTGGGAATTTTCTGACAAAACAAGTTTTTGTCAGAGATGACAAACTGTTGAAGCTGAAACTTGATCAAGTTCCCAGGCAACACAAAACTGGTAAGGATTACAAACATGTTGGAGGACAGGGCAAAATTCAGAAGGACCTTGACAGAAAGGAAAGCTGAGCTGAAGCTACCAGGGTGAAGTTCAATGCTGAGAAATGCAAGGTGCTACAACTCAGGAAGAATAATCAAAATACATATGCAAAATGGGTGACACCTGGATGGATGGCAGCGCTACAAAGAAGGATCTGGAGGGTCTTGGTAGATCACAGACTCAATATGAGTCTGCTCGGTGATGCAGCTGCTCAAAAGGCAAATGTGGTTATGGGATACATCAGTAGAAGTATTAGGCGCAATACATGGGAGGTGCCTCTCTACTCAGCACTGGTTGGGCCTCATCTAGAGCACTACGTGTAGTTTTGGGCTCCACATTTTACAAATGACATGGAGAAGTTAGACAGAGTCCAGAAACAGGTAAGAAACATGATAGCGGGTTTGGAAGGCAAGTCATACAAGGAGGATATCTATACCCGTGCTCCAGGGTGGAAGGGGGTACTTTAATTAGAGTAGCTCTGAGAGTGCCACTCTAATTAAAGTGACCACAATGTCACGTGTATTCAGTGTCCCACACTTCAAAATGGCAGTGGGGATGCTTTAACTAAAGCTTATTCTTCAAGCTTTAATTAAAGTGCCCCCACCACCATTTTGAAGCATGCAGATGCTGAATAGACAATACACAAAGGCTTGTGGAGTACACTAATTAGCATGCTCCAGCAGACTCAGTTAATTGAGTCTGCTCCAACATGTGCTAATTAGCATGCAATGGAGCAGACATCTGGCACATGCAGAGGTGCCTGGAGAGGTTGAAGAAGCTAGGCATGTTTAGCTTGCAGAAAAGGTGCTTAAAAAGGCACATGATAGCAGTTTTCAAATACTTGAAGGGCTGCCATAAAGAAGAGGGAGCACAACTTTTCTTTCTTGCTGCAGAGAGTTGGACACAAGCCAATAGCCTGAAGTTGCAGCAAAGGCTGGGGACTTTGACTGGGGTGTGCCAGGGCTCTTGATGGAACTTAAACCCAAAGATTCCTGGCTAGAGGGTCTTGCCCCTTCATTCAGGGTAAGACCAATTGCCATGTTTGGGGTCAGAAAGGAATTTTACCCCATGGTCATATCTGTATGGACTGTTGGGGTTTTTGCTTTCCTCCGTAGCAGGGGGCATGGCTCCCTCCCCGAGATCTCTCAAGCATACTTTAACAATTCTTGCAAAAGCAGGACATTGGCTACCACGGTCCCCCTGCTTTACCCTTGGCAGACTAGGGTGTTATGTCTTGTGTTGTGTCAGGGTTGGCTGTAATTTTGCTAAGAGGTTAGACTATGGATCTGTATAGGATGGTTTGGATAGGGATGATCCTGACTCTAAAACCAGAGAGAAAGAGAACACCTCATGCACTCTAAAACAGCCACTGTCCAGGGACATGGGAGACCTGGTTTCAAGTCCTTGCTCAGTCTTCTCAGAAAAAAAGACTTCAACATTAGCCTCCCATGTCAAATAAATGAGTTCTTTTGTAATTGTCTCGACAACCTGTCAAATGCTAACAACCTGTCATATTCTAACAATTTCAGCAACAAGGATGATGTTTCTCTGGTTTCCTGTGGATCCCAGGATACGGATAATTTCCTGACTTTAATTTTAGACCCTGTAATTAAAAAGATTCCAAATTTAAAGAAAAGATCTACCACATGACACTGATGTGAACCCCCCCCCCCAACCCATGCAGCTGGTGAGTGATTAACACTTTACCAAAGGGACAGTTGCCATTTTATGCTTCCTTCAAAGTCCCATTCCTCAGATCACCTATAACTGTTACACAAAGATCATAATTATAACCTTGTTCATTTGATATATGATCTTCAGGCAAATGATTCCCTTCTTCCACCTCCTAGCTAGAATGTCTCTGTACATCAAAGCTTACTGCTTACTCTTGTGTCAAGGCCAGTAGTATAAGAGCAGGATACGCTTTCCATCTAACATGCCACAGCTAACATGCCACATCACTGACACAGGATGAGGGGCAATTTCCTCTTGTGGTAGCAAAGACAGGTCAGTCTTCATGGCACACGTAATTGTCATTTTTCTCCTGAATCCGCATAGCATAGTTATGACTGAATTGCAGAGTGGTAGCAAAGACCGACCCAGCTCATTTTTAAGGGGAACAATGAAAACAGCTAACCTAGATGAAAGCTGATTCCCTACAGATGAAGGCTCTGTACTTCATTAACAATGTTCTGAGGCATCTAGTCCTCCAATATGTGCCAAAGTTATGCCTTCAAAAATGAAACCTGGGTCTGGCATGAAGTTTTGGATATACACTCTCTACAATCCACTACCCCAGCCTGTTCTGCCCTTACAGAAAAGTTCCAGTTAACCAAAATACAAACAGTAAAAACATAATGCAAAAACAAAATCAACACAAAAGCTATATTTACTTGCTATAAAACCAATTTTAACAGTTGCAGGTATTCTGGAGTCTTCATATTAACTCAGGAAACAGTTGCCTACTTATGCATACACACATGCATTTAATATACACATTTAAATATGTTAAAAGAACATTAAGATTGCAATATCAAACACTCCAATTTAGAAAAATGCCAGCTCAGTTCTGCTTCCTTGTGCATTTGTTTTATGATCCAGTCTTTAATGATATAATTACATACTATTTTCCCCCCTTGACATAGGCAGTAGTAAACAGATCCCTTCCACTAACATTAAAGAGTCAACTAGTCATATCAACAAGCTGTTATCCTGTATGTGGATTAACCCTTAGTGAGGATCACAACTCACACTTTGCCTGTGTAACACAGCTATTTGTGAGACAATACCGGAATGTGTGTATCCGAGTGCTTCAGTTTTATTCCTGGCTTTGGGAGGTCTAGCATCTGGAGCAGTGAGTACAGGCAGACAAGTACAGGCTTGTCATATTCATCCTGAAAGGCTTTCTGGCTAAGTAGATGAGATTTGGCTTTGTTATATGAGAGTCCTGAGGTCTATTCACAGCTCTGCCTGAAGTGACCTTATGCCACCTCTCAGTTACCTTATTTGCAAAATAGTGGGGGAACGATAATTGTCTGCCTGTAGAAGAGGCACATGAGGAGTTGTTCCTTAATAAACGTCATCATAAAGGCAATAACAATCCTTAGCTGAAGAAGAAGAAATAAGTGGCCAGCCCCTGGACAGACAGATGGTAGAATAACTACTTCTAATAATGAGTATTGCCTCTTCATTTATTTATGCTACCCTCATCTATTTGTTGTAGCAGACTGTTGTCTTAGGATAGGTACAGACATTCAGAGAGGTTAGGTGGGGGTTAGATCAAGTTAAAAATAGGCACCAGACCTAAGGTAAATTGGGATAGG
>NW_017729032.1:220084285-220089923 GCF_001723915.1 Gavialis gangeticus
GGGGAGAAAGAAGATTCAGGGGGTAGATCCAGGGGCAAGCAGGGTCCACAAGGGGGCTAGCGCAGTTCACTGGGGGAGGGGGGAGATTAGCAGGGTCTTGGGGGGTGCTTGTGGAGAAGGAGGGGCTCTTTCCCCCCACCCAACCAAGGGCTATTTTTAGCTCCCTCAATGCTCCCACCCCCAGGTGAACAACCCCACCTCCCAGTGAACCAACCTTCCCATCCTGCCCACCCTGACTTGCTTCCTTAGCTGCTGGCACTGGGGAATGCCAGTAAAACCAGCACCAGGAGCAGCTTGCGGGATGGGGTGTTTGGCAGGTTCAGGTGGGTTGGCTGGTCTGCAAGGGGGAGGAGGGGAGGTTGTTCATCTGGGACAGGGGCAATGGGCTGAGGGCTAAAAAAAGCCTGGTGCCAGGGGGTTGCATAGGAAAAGCACAGCCCTACCCAGGGCTGGGACCAGCAGCTGGGCTTTTGCAGCCCCAGGGCTGTGCTGGGAACTGTACAGATGTTCAGTTAGATCTGTCTTGCTAAACCTGATATAAGTTAGACTACCTAGGAGTTCCAGCTAACTTAGATTGGGTCAGCCACTTTTGACCAATCTAACTGTTCTGGATTTCTGTACCATTCACCCTTAGACCTAACTAGGGACCTAAGTGTAAGGACCACATTTGGATGAACTAAGTTAGATCGGGTGGCCATTTTTACCGTGATCTAACCTTCCACTAATTTTCTGAAACATCTGTAGGTAACCTTAGCCTCCATAAGTGCCTCAGTACAAAGACAGCACTTTATATGAAGGGGCTGTAGTTCGTAACTAAGGCTTCTAGGTGCTATAGAACCATAACAGACAGTAATAATATTATTAATAATAAATTTGTTGGGGGGTTGTTTATTAATTATCTCAAAATACTTTGAGATATGCTCATGAAAGTTTTTGGCATGGAAACTATGGTTTTGCATAGTTAAGCTAGCCATTTTCACAATTTGATAGTTTCAATTGATGTAAAAATACAGGCCAAAATTTTTAAAACTGGGTGCTTCTGATTAGCCTCCTAGATCCATAATCATAAGCTTCATGATACAATGCCCTGATTTTTTCACAGTGATAAGCACATAAGTCATCATTTAAGTCTGTAGGAGCAAAGGGTATCAATCATCTCTGACATATGAGGCCAGCTCTGTAAAGTCTGGGGGCCTTATTACCCCTTACGCTGTGAGCCGCACAAATGTTGATCAGTGTTGGTTTTAGTCTGGGACATTCACAGCCTCAGTCTAGAAACCTTCTCTGACTGTCCCCCACCTGCACAACTATGACTTGCCACTAGAGGCATGGTGAGCAGGGACAGAACTTGGAGCTCTACCTGCCACAAACAGTCTTCTATCCCTGCTCCACACGTGGGAGCATGAGAGATCCTGGGCTACTGGAGGACTTCAGCTTGGGTGGCATATCTGTGGGGAGTGGCCACACCTTAATGGAACAGGAGCTAGGTAGTGCAGATCAAAGATAATCCTGTCCTGGAGTGGCATCATATTGAGCTGCATGATGAGTGCTTAAAACCACTTTAAGGTGTTAATATGTGGACAATCCAGGGTTTAAGAGCTCCAGGAGTTGCCCAAAATTACTGTGTAACAAGGCCCTAGGTGCAGATTTAGGAGCCTGATTTTGGGCATCTAGGTTTGTAAATCCTGGCCATGTATTACATAAATCAGCAACCTCCTCTTCTCTATCATTTTTTATTTGGCAATGAACTATTGCCATTAGAGAAGACAGGTAACTGGAAGAAGGATTTGAAAGAGCAACTGAAGAAACACCTAGGCTAGGGACAGACATTGAAAAAGCCTGAGCCTGAATTGACTCAACCTTTGCAGGTTAGTCTAACCTGGCAAGGCCGAACCGGTTGGAAACTGGGCAGACATTCTCTCTGGACTGAGGAAATTCAGGCGCATGCCTGCAGTGGCTCATGCTAGAAGCCAGGGGTGCTAGGGCAGTCCTCCCCCCTTCCATTGCACAGGTTTGAGCTGAGGGGGGTGTGGCCAGACCCTGGCAGGACTTTCTCATTAGGGAGGTCTGCCTGCACCAGCCCAGGCTTTTCCCTGCTGGCTGCTCAAAGGGGGGGGAGAGTTGTCAGCCCTCAGACCCTTGCTAGCACTCTGAGGCAAGCAGGGAGGAGGGGGTGCAGTGCATGCATCTGTTGAAGATAGGGAGCTTTTCAATCTCCCTCCCTGCTTGTCAGATTGTCTGCAGCAAACTGACAGGTGAGCAAGGTAGCCTGGAGCTGATAAGAGTCTTTATCACCCAATTAGCAAAACAATATCTTCTCTCCCATTACTTAAACTCTTCTTAAAACAGCTTACCAGGGTGACCTGTTGGTTAGCTCCAGAAGCCCTGTTCTGTCTGTCTGCCTGTCCCAATGAAATTGGAGAGACACACACAGACACCTCTCAGCATTAGCTAGCACACCACTTGCCTAGGATCCGTAGGGATGGGTTCCGTGCTGTGGAAGATAGGATGGAAGAAGGGGGGATTGTTGCTTGAGCAATGAGGTGGGGTAGGGCAGAGGGAAGCCAGCAGATGCTGCTTTGTCTGCAGTCTCTGCCAGAACCTTATACAGCACTAGCTAGCATACCACATGCCGGCTATGGTCTGTGCTGTGGGAAGAGGGGAGGAGGGGATCCCTGCTCAAGCAGTATGTGGTGAGAGGGGACAGGGAGGAAGGCATGGGGAAGCCAGCAGACCATGCTGTGTCTGCAAGTCTGTGCCAGAGGAGCTGTGCCCAAGGAGGAGAGGGGAGGGGCCAGCCCTGCTGTGGAGCAGAGAGCCCTGCCCAGCCCAGAGAGTATGCTGGGATGCTGGGAGAGTCTGGTTTATCTGAAACCAGCACGGGGTCTGGGACAGACATTGCATAAACTGGTTTGACCCAAATCAGTTAATTTTGATACTACATTCAACCAGGTTTATCTCAAACCAGTTTCAGCCATTTTCAAACTGGTTTATGTGCACTGAACACCTATCCTGTTACAGGTTTAAACCAGTTTCTGATAATTTAAACTGGTTTATGTGTAATGTCTATCCATAGCCCTACCGTAAAGCATAAACTTGCTGACTTAAGTAGCTAAATATAACCAAAAGACAGGGTTCCTCATGATCACATTAGGATTATTAGACAAAATGATCACAAAGCTGAAGAGAGGAGTCAAGAGAAGATTTGTGTTGTTCTGCTTCCAGCCAATTGCATTAAAAAAGAATGAGGTAGTGTTAGATTGAAGTCAGTCAGAAGGCAGTTTAGATACTCCCCTTTATAGACTAGCTAAATAAGATACATGGTATACATAGATAGCACAAGCTTTTATGAACCCAAGTTCACTTCATTAGATGCTGTGAAAGGAAACTGTTGTTTTTCTCAGTAAGTTTTCTGGGAAAGGAGTTATGATTAGTCAATTGACATCAAGAAAAAGAAATGGTTAATTTTAAGCATTAATTCAATAGCTAAGTATTACCTAATAGTACCATCAGCATTTTATAACTGGATTCAAGCTTACCTTCCAGAGAGGAACATGCAAGCATGCATTTTCCCCCCACAACTTGCCAAGGAGTTGTTTTATGAAGCCATGAAACATAGCCAGCTGGCATTTCCACAGGCTGTAGACAAGCTCATAATATCCAATCAGAATGAAGCTGCTATTTCTAACTAACTACACCTATAGTTAATAAGATCTAACTATGATATCTGGTACATACAAATCTGCATTGGTTTAATTCAACTGGCACAGATAAACTGATGTAAACCTCTGTGTAGGTGCTCTTACAGCTTATTCAGAGAGGTGAGCTTAAAACTGTTCCTAACTGATTTAAGATAGACTGAAATGAGCTTGCCCATATAGCCTTAGTTAAATGCTGGCTTAACTATCCCTATTTTAAATCATACCTTAAGTTAAACTGGTGCAGCTTGGTGTGCAGAGCAGCTCTGAGAGAAACTATGATTGATGCCAGCTTAATGAACTTGAGTAACAGAGCCAAACATAGATATCTATCTATCTATCTATCTATCTATATAGATATAGATATAGATAGATAGACACACACACACACACACACACAACATTAAGAGATGCATAATAAAATTGTATTTTTATATAGCGGTGCTGTGAGCAGCTGCTCAGACTGTCCTTGAGCCTTTTAAGGAACTAGGCAGCCCACATCCACAATAGAAATACTGCACTAGGCTGGCCAGGATTTGAATCATCTTTGTGATCACTGTCATCCAACAATATTAGAACACAATAACATTACTGTTTTATACATAACATAAGCCAACTCTCTTCTTGTAGGTCAATAATACAAAATAAACCCCTTTTCATGAGTTGACAACTGTTTTTGCCATCAACATATCTCCTACGCAATACTTGGTTACAGTCTTAACCACTGAGATAATCCCCGTCAAAAGAAAAACTCTTTTCTCTCCTTCTATAGATGGTTACGTTTTAAATTTATCCCAGGAAGTTGTGATGCTGCCCTAGTGGAATAACTCAGCCTGACTTGGTGGGACTTGCCACCATGAGAAAAATGGAACAAAAATGAAGAAAAAAATTAAATGAGTTTGATTCCCTTCCTTTTGGTTATTTTTTCAGGCCCTGGGACAGCATGATATATCATGAAATGCTTTATAGTTAGAACTAAAAAAGAAAACTTTTTGAATTGAGAGCAGTAATTCTCTTCAAAGCAGAAATTAATTATTTAAAGAAATATTTAGAACAGCAAAGAAGAGGAAGAGATTTTAAATTTTAAACAGATAAAGCTGACAGTGGGTGCATCTCCATGTGTCTTTTATTGCAGAGTTGACAAATTAGGTCCACAGTAAAGCATCACCATCTACACGTGCACCCATATTAGGGTGCAGTAAATTAATTAACTCTGCCATAGGACAGTACTGTCCGAGACAAGTACTATCCTATGGTGGAATAATTTATGCCAACTCAGTGCATGTGTAGACAGTGACAGGGATTGGCTTGGACATGAGGGTACCACATTGTGGGGACTGTGTGCTGGATAGTCCCACACTGTAGCACCCTTGTGCTCCAACCAGCCCCTCCGATGCCACCACCTGGGATCAGAAGCTGACCTCCCCCACAAGCCTGCTGCCAGTCCAGGACTGCTCCACCCCACCTCAAACTGCTGTGGTCCCAGGTGTACATGTATATACTGTGCCTGGGAGCTGCTGACTCCAGCGCAAACTGAGCCAGAGTTTATTTCTCCATGCTAATTGCACATGTAGATGCATTCAGTGAGATGGTGAATCAGTGGATTATTTCCTTTAAAGTTTATCTTAAAAACTGAAGATATTTTAGATACTTGTTTTGCACTCTGATGATTTGAATATCACTTTCTGTAAAACATCAGTCTTGTTATGATTATTGTCTTTGCCTTCTCTGAATAGATTTGATATTAATATCTAGGTTTAGGCTTTCCACTAATAGCAGGTGCTGAATTCTCCTGACATGATCAAACACTACACTGATTTATATTTCAGTCAGGTCCCAAGGGGTTGCAATTCAATGTGAAATACAGCTTATATTCTACTGATTGCTACACTCTCTCTAGTCCTCTAATGGACCCTGGGTCATGTGCCCCCCCCCCCCCC
>NW_017729032.1:220090003-220091460 GCF_001723915.1 Gavialis gangeticus
AACAGGGCTGTCCCCGCTGCCAACACCGGTGGTGGTGTCTGCGGGAGCTCACCATCTCCTCCCCTGCCACCAACGCCGCTGGCAGCGTCTGCAAGAGCTCGCCAGCTCCGCCTCCACTACTGACACCACTAGTGGCATCTGCAGATGCTCGCCAGCTCTGTCTTTGCCACAGATGCTGCTGGCGCCTTCTGTGGGTGTCCCCTGAGACTCAGGAGGCACCAGTTGCCCATGCCTTGGATTGCAACAGTAATGCATATAGTCATGCCGAAACCCAGATCATATAGGCCCTGGGTCTCTTACACTTATACCAAGTCATACAGAACTCAGCAGGAAATGATCACTTTACTGTAGTTTTGAACTTTCCTATAAATGTTAACAGACAGGCTGGTATTATTAGCAAAGCTGAGGAAGCACTGTGAAAAGGGAAGAGAAATTAAGAGAAAGGAACATCAGTACTGAACATTACTGAAAAGTTTAAACTTCTTGTCTTCACCTTCCAAACACTTTATAACCTTGCTGCTGCCTAAAGCCCTCTTGCCTCTGACAGCATAACTTTCTACCTTCCCAAGATCTGCCCATTGCATCTGTTGTTAAGCTTCTCACAGAAACATCTATTTCTTCTTCTTTCTCTTCACTACCTATCTCTCTTGTGATGCCTATATAAAACCATCCAGTTAAAGATCACAAGGTAGGTGGGAATCCTAGGTGCTTAAATTGCAAATTGAATAAATTCTTTGAATTATAATTTATATGATATAATGGGCTATCCATAATCATACATATTGATGTGGGTCCCTCCCTCCCTAATATTTATCTTCTGTTAACTGCAAGTTCTTTGCAGGAGACTTCATACATGTACATTATCATATGGGTTTGTACATCCATCTGCAAGTGGCTATAATATTGACTCGGGTTTTTAGGTTCTAGCATAATTTTTTAGTAGTTATAAATTTAGGAAGATAGACTGTTTAAATATATTAATGTTTTAAAAGAACTATGACAAAAATTATGTTATCATAACACCAAAGCTTAGATTGTATGCCTATAAAATACAGGACACTGCATGCTGTTATTCCTAAAATGGCCTTTGTCTGGTCCCATGACTCATATTTCCATAATAATATGATTTATTATATGAATAAACATACATTGAATAACTTACATTTGTAAGATTTTGTGTGTGCATACATGCAAGAATTATCTCTCTCTGCCACTGTTTTCATAGTTTCATAGTTTCATAGATTAAGGGTCGGAAGGGACCTAGTAGATCTTCTAGCCCGACCCCCCACCAGGGCGGGAGAACAACAAAAAACCCCAAAAACAAGAAGGGGACTCAAATGAGTCCAGCCAGGTAGGCATGCAGCCTCTTCTTAAAGACCCCCAGGGTAGGGGCCAGCACCACTTCCCTTGGAAGTTGGTTCCAGCTCCTAGCCGCCCTAACTGTGAAGTAGTTCTTG
>NW_017729032.1:220091612-220101990 GCF_001723915.1 Gavialis gangeticus
CGACACCTGCATCCATGGCCTTTGTGACCTGATCGTAGAAGGCAATCAGGTTGGTCTGACATGATCTCCCCCTAATAAATCCATGCTGATTGCCCCTGAGCATCATTTCTGATGCCGGCCCATCACAAATGTGCTCCTTGAGGATCTTCTCAAAGAGTTTCCCCAGGATTGAGGTAAGACTGACGGGCCTATAGTTGCCCGGGTCCTCCCTCTTCCCCTTCTTGAAGTTTTGTATTAGAGTGTATTATTTGCCAAATACCATGAGCTATTACACAGAGTGACAATGGGACAAATTAAAATTGGTTGCAATTCTGTTGAAGTTTCTGGACTTGTTCCTGATTATACCATGCCTGAATATGTTGTTGTGTGTCTGAAGCATATTAAAAAGCTGTGAGATGTCAGTCAATATTGAAAAGAATGGAGGCAAAATGAAGATATAAGGAAAGAAAAAAAAGTAAACAACTACTGTTGGGATTAGTTAGGAGCTCATGAGGACTAGTGAAACCAGGAGGAAGAGATGGCATGAAAAAACACAAAACAAATCTAGGTCAAGTGATTCTCACTAGGTAGATTCTCACCTCCCTCTCTGCTTCACAAGTACTAAAATAAAAGAGATCTGTGCAATTCCACTGTGGGAAGAAAAGCAGGATCTCAGGACCCTCGAGGTCTACAACTTGAAAGCAGCAGAATACAGCTCTCTGAAGACTCAGAAGACACAGAGGGTGTATCTACATTTGACACTACTGCCTTTATTTAGTTCTGTATTAGCAAGTACTAAATAAATGCACAGTAACCAAAGTTACTGTGAAGTAGCACCAGAGAATGTCTTTTAGGTGATGCTACTGCACAGCAGCCTAATAATACTGTGCAGTATCGTATTAGCACTGTCTGTGCTGTGATGCACTACTGTGCAGTATTTTTTGGCGACTGCACAGTCAGCAGCTTGTGTAGGTGCACCCAGAGAGTCCTGCAAGAGGTCTATGAAGCCTCACAGAGCCCAGAGAGGTCAGGAGTTCACAGAGAGATCCATAGGTAACTAACTCATACCCTTGGTTTTCAGGCTGCCCTGCCTCATGGCTCTCCCTTGCCAGCACAAATACTTCCCAGCTATTGGATTACATTATTTCATTCTCACTTTTCCAATATGCCCATCAGTACTTCTCTGGCATCTGGAAAAAATTAGGTACAGCCAATAATGTGAATGTAATCCCAAGGGTCACATGTGCACAGGCAATGTAGGGGAAATTAAAGCTCAGTCAGCATTAGCTGACAGGACAAATGTCAATGGAATTTCTGCGGCTTTGTCAGGGAACATGCCACGTAGAGTGTCTGTTTCCTGAATCATTCCCCAAAGCTGGGCACAGGTGGCACTTCTTGCTGAAGAGAGTCTCTTCTAGTTCTGACTTTTCCTTAGATACTAGCTGTCCTTTCCTTGTGAAAGAAGAGTTGCCTGGATAGTTGGTAAATCATTTAAATGTATATATAAACGTATCTGGTAATTCAATTATAGTTTTATGTATATTCCACAACATGCTGCCATAAATTTAATTTTGATTGTATGTAAGCTATTTACCAAACAACTTTAATGTAACAAGTCCACTAACAATGTTATAGTTACCACACAGGAAGACTGATCACACTCACTCTCTAATGAAAATGCCCAGCCATGCCCCTGGACTTCATTTGAAAGTTAACAAGAACATGTAAAAATCTATAAACTTTTCATTTTGATTCATTCTGTAAAAATGAACTTTACCTGGGGAGTCATTTAGACTGAAGGCGATGCGGACTGGCTTATCAGCAGGTACCCTTGCTGTGGTGATCATGTGGGCACTTGAGCCTAACTTTTTACCTGTGTGTTCCAGCTGCAATAATAGAAACAATAGTCACTACAAGTCATGTGAATCCATTACACCCTTTACTGAATGATTACCATGCATTTATAGCAGTATTTTTTTAAATTCTAACCCAGCACATTTAAGATAAATGGGTAGAGCTACACTGGATTTCCCCTCCCAACTCTTGAAAATAGTTAAAAGTAAAATTTAGAACTAGAACCTCAGCTCTCCGATTTATCAGTAGATCAGGTACAGAAATGACCGAACAACTCCCTTCACCCCTCCCGGCTCAATGCCTTTTTGGCATGTCTCTGCCTTGGCCTGGAGGGCCACATCCACAAAGGTTAGAAGGCAGTTTTATTCTCCAAACCTTGGTGGTGATTGGTCAGTGGGACTACGTGCGAATGGAAGAATCTGCCCACATGGGTTTGATTGCAGGATCGGGGCTTTACTCTGTCCTTGGCTTTTCTTCTGAGACTGCCAACTCCAAATGGTGGTTTTAATGAGGTAGATCCCTGTCCATTAAGAAACGAATCAAAACCACCAATTCATTTCACACCAGGCACCAAATAGACAACAAATATTTATAACTGTCAGTCAGTACCAACCCAGACTGGATCAGCTTAAATTACTTCCACATGTCCAGGCTAACTTTTACTCATTGCTTTACTATGAATAGCTTTACTTACAGATGTTTGGGGAAAAATCTGTGAAAGATCTCAAGTCAAACATGCGAACCTTTGTAGATAGATCAAATCTACTGTATCTTACATTGACATTAAGACAGCAATATTGTAGCGAGCCCAGTGCAGACCCCATGTCTTTGCATGGCACTTAGATGAAGTCGCTGGGACTCCATGCCAGTGAGGAATCTATCCTCAAGACTGAGGCTAGGTCCATACATTACACTTTTATTAGTGAAATTGATCAGAAACCAGTCTATACGCATAACAGAACAGAAATTTGGCGCACACAAACTGGCTTAAAAATGGTGGAACCCAGTCTAAGATTTGCCACTCTCACCAAAGGGCAAATGTGTGTTCTGTTCGCTACTGATCTAAACTATGGTTTTACTTACAGAAAACTGCGTAACTGAGATTGATTCTGCCTCAGGCTTTTTGAATGTCTGTACCTAGCCTAAGGGTCTAGATGTATGACATCTTTCCACTAGCATAATCTTCCCTCACCTCTGCATAGATAAGGAATGTATTCATTGATGTAACCTCCTAGAAACTGGTATGGAGTCACCCTGGGAAAAAGCAAGAATAACTTTACACAGGTGTAAGTTATATCAGTGTAATAATTGTCAAGTATCTGCTTCCATGATAGGCATTTACTTAATAAAAGCAGGTTAAAACTTCTACCACATTGTAAGGCGTTGTAATGGTGCCTACTACAGCAGCCACCTTGGGAGAGCTGCTTGTTTGTTCACTCTGTACACCAGTGAAATGTATATAGGTGAACAAAACCAATGTAAGTTACGTTGGTGGTAAGTTTTCAGGTGTCCAGGCCCTGTGAGTGCTAAGAAAACTTCAGATATTATCCAGCAGTGAATAGTATTTATTTCACCTCAGTGGATACTATGTTACTGACATTAAATATATAATATATCATTGTAAAACCTCATAAGTCAATTAGAAATCAAATGATTCTGGAAAGTATGGTACATTTGCTAAACTATATACTACATATCTATTGACAGTGTGTCATAATTGGTGGCAAGGGAAAAAACAATTCTCTAAGCCAACCAGCTTTCGGTGTTTCAGTAACATTTTAGAAAGAAATATTTGTTCTACTACATTAAAATCCCACTTCTCCGTTTGATGTCAAGTTTAATTACTGAGCATCTCATAAAATCCGTAGAACAGAACATCATTAAGCATGCCAAATTCTTCCCTAGCATGATACCTTTGCAATAAGATTTGCTTTGTCTAGCTCAAATTTAGTTAGCAGAGCAATTCAGTTACCCTGTGGCAACACTACATAGTAATGCACTGATCAAATAATACATATTTTACAGTGCTTAGATTTTCTTTATAATAAAAACATACAGAAACTTTACTTTGAATAAATATTATTTGCAGCTGGGAGCCACTTTTTCTCCTGATGCCTGAGGGAGTCTCATGCGTATCCCCACTGCCTGCTTTTATTACTGATGATCAGGTCCGTACACAAAAGTTCAACCAGCGCTGGGTCGAGAAGAGAAACCAAAACTGTTCACTAGATTAACACAAAATGTATGTTGGGCTTGATTCAAAGACCACTTAAGTCACGAGAATATTTCAGTTTAAAGTCCATTGCTACATACTGAAGAACATTATTTTTAAACTGCTAAGAGGTTTTTACATTGGAGTAATATCTCTGTCTCTCTCGGTCTCTTTTTGTGAAAAATGTTTGAGACTTTGCATGTTTTGTTTTGCTTTTTCGCTGAAATAAAACCAAAAACTGCAAAGGCAGAATTATTTCTCATAACATGCTCCTATGAAACTAACCTCAAGCAAAAGAGAGAGATTTTACACACTAAGCACAAAGCTGTTCATCACTGTATTTTGTGATAGACATGCTGCGCATCTGTTTACAATCATTAAAAAGGTCTTCACGTGCTAAGATGCTTTATACTTAATACCACAGAGCAGCAACAAAAACATTCCTAGAAATTAATATCATTAACAACAAATACGTTAGGTGCATTTTGGAGGAAGTCTTGAGTTTGCCAGACTAGTATATGTGTAGCAAACTTGTGGTTTTATCTCACTCACACACTGTGGTCGACATTGTTTTCAGATTACCATTATTTTAGCCACCCGCTATCAGAGGACAAAAATAAGAACTTCCTCCAGTACTGAATGGTGTTTTTTAACATCACACAAAGGAGTAGAGGGGTTTTTTTTCCCCAGTTTACTCCAAATTAATCCCCTGCCTACATACACACTGTGTACTAACCAGTGATCTCACATCCTAATGTATGCAGTAAAGCTATTGCCAGTTTTATCCAAAATCCCAAAAGCTGTTCATCATCAAAAGACAGATAAACAAAGAAACCAAGAAGGAATGGGAATCGTCCTTCCCATGCTTTGTGTGCAAACAGAATGATGTGTGCCCCATCAGCTGAGGAAAATGCAACAGACCGACTGCCCACAAAATTCCCGCTAGGTTTCCCAATACAAAAAACTGAATCTCTCTGCAGATAGAGAAGTATGTGTGAGCAACATTTGGCTTAATGAGGTGTCTCAAAGAATCCCAGCACGCTGTCCCATATTCGTGACAACTGCCTGTGGAACTGGCTGTTGTTTCTTCATAAAAATCTGTAGCCGAACTCAGATTATGTGCTGCCACAGCTCTATCAGTTTAGTTCAGTTTTCACACCTGTTGCCTTACCTCACTTAGTGGAGTGTCTGCACTTGTATAATCCAGGGCCAGCCACTGCCTTGGCTTGTCGTTGCCTTTATGGAGTAAAGATTCAATAAAAGAAAAGGCTGCACCTGCTGCATAGCAACAAACTGACAAGGTCTGAGAAGCTGAGACAGCTGTTAGGGCAACATGCTGCTACCTGCACTTCCCATAGGCTTTGCTGCCCCAAAAGACCACCCTTTTCCGCTTGTCTTCACAATTCCACTCTCCCTTCCTTTCCTTTCCTTTCCAACAATGAGGGATTATGATGTTGTCATGCTTCAGGAAAGAAAAAAATCCTTCTGTCAGAGGCATTATTAAGCAGCAAACTGTGGAGAGTCCAAGATTTTTAATTCATTAGTCCTGGCAAACTTAAAATACAAACAGACTTGCTTCATAGGACAGGAATGTTTTCAGCATGACCCAATCAGTGTCTGTGTCTATTCCAGCAAACTGGCAAAGACAGCATGACTCCAGTCAGCAAAAATGTCTGTGGCTCCAATCAGCTTGGGGTGACATTGCCAACTTGGACTAGCTACAAGCAAACTATCAAATGATAGCAGCAACTATCAAAGCTAACAACAAGGATGAGGTTGGTGTTTTAGGTTAGGATTGTAAAAGCTCTGGGAAAGAGCGCCTGTCTAACGTGATAGGTCTATGATACTAAAGAGACAATGGACTAACTTTAGTAGTGTGTACGAAGCTTTTGTAGCTCCTGCCTGTTCACATAAACGCATTCTGAAGGCAGATGTATTTACACATCTTTTGGGACAGGAACTGACATTAATTCACTGAAAACACAGCTTGTAGATTCTGCTGAATTCAAAGAAGTTAGCAGTGAGATTTCCCACTGTGCTAGTCAGTTTTGAAAGTACAAGTAAGGTTATGAATAACTGATTCTGAAAATGCTAGGGGGAAGGGAGGACAAAAATGTTGTCTAGACTGAAACAGTTACTGCAAGGAAAGGTTAAACACCCACTTGGCTGCATATCCTCCCTTGGACAACTGAGGCTGTTGGAGAGTGCAGTGGATAATATAAGATGCTTGGTAGACAGACAATATAGCTTCTGCCAGGGTTGTTATACTGGCTTGAAAAAATAAATAGTTAACTTTCCTGTCTCCAATATATATTTTAAAAATAATAAATTGAATTAAACAGATTATCTGTCCCGAAATCCCATGTTCTGGAATGTCTCCACAGATGCACATGCAGACAGACATCCTGTGGTTCATTTAAGGTGCATTTGGTGCAAAACAAGTGGCTTTAAGTCAAGTTTATTTCTCCCCCATTTGTGTATTGGCCAAAGGAATGACCCCACCCAAGTATATATCAGACAACCAAGTAGCTGCTCTAATGTATACCCAGATACCTGTGGCCCTGAGAGGCCATTTCATACTTAGGGGTAGGTGGAGCAGAAGGACACATTGCTTAGTCCTTTTTTCCTCAAGGAATGGCCTTATGCTGAGGAGTAGGAGAGACCAGGGCAGAGCTACTATAGCAGGGTTAAGCATAATGTAGCACAGTTGAGTAAGCCTATTTTCTAACTGTGTTAAACAGCCAGCACATAAACCATGAATTGATCCCAGGAAACGAGAAAACTGGAAAAATGTGCCGTTGGTAATTACAAGGCTTTATGTTTGTCCACAGTATTATAGAAAGTATGAAACAGATATTGGGGAAGCATAATCAAGGATAAGCAGATAAACAGAAGTGGAACAGGATGCAATATTGTTTTTTTCCAAGGAAAAACCATATCAGACCAGTGTTGTATCCTTCCATAGCAGACTAATGGATTGCATAGGCACAAAGCTATGCAGTGGGCCCAATCTATGTAGATTTAGGTAAAACAGGGCTGTCAAACTCACTTTGGGCCCCAGAGCTGATCTGAACTGTGGGGACTCCTTGCAAGCTGAATCTGGACCATAGTTTGAAACTGCAGCAGCTACAGCAATTTGAGACAGCAGCAATGGTGGCACTAGCCACTGTGGCCACAGTGGCTACGACTGGCATCGCAGCTACCATGGTGGCTACAGCAGTGGTAGCCCCCACAGTGGCTACCAGGGTAGGCATGGCATCGTAGCAGCAATACGGAAAGTAGCCATAAGCCAGAAAGCCACTTGTTGTGGTTGGGGCATGCAAGCAGCTGTGGGCCAGATGACAGCCGGATGACTGAGGGCTATCACATAGCTTTCTCTCACCCTCTAGAGCTTGTGACATCCCCTGGAGCCTTAGGGCCTCCAGATTCTACCATAACCCCTGCCCATGTCCACAAACTCCAAGCCTCCCCCAGTAATCCCCTGGGATGGATGGAGCAGATCCACAGGCTAGATCTGGCCTCTGGGCCATACATTTGGCACCCTTCAAAAAAAGCATTTGATACAGTGCTTCACAGAAAATTCTGTTTTACACTTCTGCTGTAAGATAGGAACTCATCTGAAGGCATTAGAGGAGTAGGAGGAACCTGGGAATACTAATCAATCACAGGATTACTGTGAGCCAGTGTCACATAGCTGTAAAAAGAATAATACAATTCAAAAGTGTATTTGATATGGTATTTTAGTAGAGATACAAAAATCTTAGTACAATATACAAGGCCTTCATAAGACTCCATTTGGAATATGGTGTGCAGTCCTGGTCACCCAGGTTAAAAAAAAATTAATTCAAATGGACAAAGGTTTACTGGAATTGTTAGGGTAATGGAGAATCTGTCTTATGAAAGGAGATTAAAAGAACTTGGCTTGTTTAGATCGGGGATCTGATTATAAATACACTCATTATTCATCCCAGAATGAATATCAGGAAAGGAGAAGAGCTATTAAAGTTGAAGGACAATACTGGCACAAGATCAAATGGATACAAACAAATTAAGACTGGAAATTTGAAGATGGTTTCTAACAATCAAAGGAGTGAAGTTCTAAAATGGTTATCAAACAAAGAAGAGCGGGCAAGGAATCTGATAAGCTTATGGAAAGGATAGTATGATCAGAGAAGTGTTCTTGGAACAATTAATCAGTACATATGATATGTGAATTCAAGTACTGGGAATCTCTATTGGGGGGGTGGTGTTAAAAGGAAACTCGGTCTCTCTGCTGAAAGTACTGGGTAGTCTTGTACTTCATGACTTCTGCTAGTTGCCTGTAAGGGACCAGAAAGAATCTTGCCTCCTACACATGAATACAGTATTTAGCTTCTGGGATTTTTTCATCTTTCTCTGAAGCACTGTATACTGGCCACAGCTACAGACAGGATTTTGACTGGTGTCTGCTAGAGTTCCTACCACTACTGAGAAATCTCTTAAGTGCTTGACTCAGGAACAAACTGATTACCATATTTGGGTTTAGGAAAGAATTTTTGTATCAGGTGAGACTGACAAAGACAGCATGCTTTCTTTGTAAAACAGGGCGTTGTCTTCCTCCTAGAATCCTCGAGCATGTATTAACTTAACTAATCCCTTGCTACCTTAGTGACAAGGCATGGGCAGTGGCCAGATCTCCCATGTGGCATGGAGGTGCCCCCCACCCCCAAGAGTGTTCTAGGGCTGTGGTGTGTGAAAGACAGGAATAGACAAACCTGTGGTCCCTCTGCTGCAGATGGAGGGGACTAGTCTTGGTGGCCCAGAAGGCTGTTTCCAGACTAGTATATTCCTGATGAACCTGGTGACTTGCTCGGAGCCTGAGGACTGGGCTCCTCAATTTATTCTTTTATTACCCTGTAGTAATTACACTTCTGAAAAGATACTTGGAACAATCCTTATTTATTTAATTTAGGGGAAGATTTGGCTTTGCTCATAACCATGAATTGCTACTGAGATTTCAGAATAAGACCACAGCAGCAGCTATTGATTTAAATGGAGGAGACTCTCTCCAAGTATTATTTGTAACAGGTTTATTTGGTTTGGTTGAAGAGAATTATTTTTAAAGTATTTTTTTGTAGGTTTACAGACATAAGGTAAAATCTAGGCTCCAATGACATCCATGGTAAAACTCCCAATGATTTCAACAAGACCAGTATTTCACTTACAGGATCTGAGTCCCCTCTCTCTTGCATTGTTTGTAGTTTGCTATATCTATACAAAGTGGCTGTAAAATAAAGCAGATGGGTCTCATTTACACTGGTTTGAGTGACCTCATGGGTTCAATGCAGTAGAGAAGAGGCTTTCAGAAGTGTAATTTCCAAGATGGTGACTGAGCAGCAACAAGATTTACCTTTAAGTAGCTATGGCTACAAAATTCCTAATCACTCCCAAACACAAGTCATACATATGCAGTTGCTCTAATGTACAAATATTTGGATGGAAATAACACCAGGTAACACATGGATGACTTCTCCAGACAGTTGACTGAATGTGGCTGCCTATACATGTACATGTTCACGTTCTAATTGGAACGCTTTTGTGTTGCCTCACCATCATATGTATTAAGCCCCTGAGCTTTTTAAATTGGCTGGGAGGGGGCACTTTATGTAAAGCTTGTCAAATGAGGTTTAGATAAAGTATCCTGCAACCATTTTTAAATGCACAAGGGCTTAACACACGTGACAGCGAGCAGTTTTAATGAGAATGGTTGTCCAGGAACTGCTTTAATTAAAATGCTGTTTCCATGCCTGAGCATGTGTATAGGCAGCCTGGATAGCTACCAGGTCACAGATGGGTGGATGGGTCCTTCTCAACCTGGAAGGACGCGGGCAGTGGGGTTCCGCAGGGCTCAGTCCTCAGGCCCGCGCTGTTCAACATCTTCATCAGTGATTTGGATGAGGGGGTAAAAAACACCCTGTTCAAATTTGCTGATGACACTAAGATGTGGGGGGACATGGGCACACTAGAAGGAAACAACAGGCTACAATGTGACCTAGACAGGTTATGAGGGTGGGCGGATGAGAATAGGATGGATTTTAACACAGACAAGTGCAAGGTGATGCACCTGGGGAGGAACAACCAGCACCATACCTACAGGTTGGGGAACTCCCCTCTTGTCAGCATGGAGGCAGAAAAGGATCTTGGAGTCGTCATTGACTCCAAGATGAACATGGGTCGGCAGTGTGGGGAGGCAGTTAGGAAGGCCAATCATACCTTGTCATGCATCCACAGGTGCATTTCAAGCAAGTCAAAAGAGGTGATCCTCCCCCTCGACGCGGCACTGGTCAGGCCGCA